>NC_134266.1:221211686-221515095 GCF_031893055.1 Leptodactylus fuscus | reverse complement strand
AACAGCGAGGATCAGGGAAACCTATCATCTATTGCTAGCCTATTGGTGATATTGGCTAAAGACTTGGACAAATGGGAGTTTTTGGTAGCCTGAAAGGGCACCCCTGTGATGTGATTGATACTCCTGTTGTATGGGCAGCCAGTGCCCAATGAAGAGGTATACAGCCTATTATTAGGTCATACTTGGGTATACATGTATCCAAACACTTGTGTGATTGTGACTACAATGGCTAATCTACTGGTAGTGATGGAAATATAAACAATCAGTAGAACACAATGGGGCAGGTTTATTTATCTTGTTTAATCCTCCCACTGTGTAACTAACTTTAGCCAGCCTAAAAATTGAGCCAAACGTAACGGGGGCTCCTGCATAAAAATCTGACACTGCTTTAGAGTCTTCTGTCTTGTGTTATAACCACCTTCAGATTGGCTTATTTTCATACAATCTTGCGCAAATTGTCTGCTAAGCCACGCCCACTTGCCACATATTTCAAAGGATTTTAGTGTGTTAGAGACTTTTGCCATTGGTTTGATAATTGTCTAAAACAAGATGCAACATTTTGCACTAAAAATGTGCCCACTTTTAGTATACAGGCCAGCAACAATAGTAAATGTGGGCCACCAGTTATTCTTACATATGATCATAATATGCACATGGTAACAACATGCACACTAAATCTGTTATGTGGAGTTTTTAGATGTTCAGCTGAAAACGGAATGGAACGGATGGAATTTTCTTTTCCTTCAAAATAGAAAACAATCAGGAAAAGTTAAAAAAAAACATGCAAGAACCATCTGCTTACATAGGGTTCAGGGGCTGTTTTCTGTCATTTTTTTCTCAATAAAAAAATGATATCCTACCCTATATAAACATACTGTATACCCTTTTGTTTAGTGTCCGTATATAGCGGGTCTATGCAACTGATCTTCTAGATAGAATACAGTGAACACCTACGTCAGCATAAAAATAAAAGTTATGATGCCTAGAATGCCAAAAACAGCAGATTCTGCGGGGTCTTAGGGTCCATGCCCACGACAATTTTAACCCTATAGGTCTCTGTTATATATAGCGCCTTACCCTAAAACTCTAGATTGAATATGGCACAACACAGTTCTTTATACAGTTGTGTGCTTCATATCTATGACATTTATCTGTAGAATAAGGACACAGTTATACAGCATAACAAGTATTTTGCTTTATTTTCACAATTTTTTTTCTTTACTTGAGGATTTCTACTTGCTTTAGACACACAACATCCTCTGCTGTTATGTAATGGGTTAACATCGTGATCTAGTAACCGGAGACATTTGACGCTCTGTGCAAGGCTCACTGGCGTCTATGTTCTGGCTGTGCCTGAGAACTGTTTCTAGAAAGCAGCTTCTTGTCAGTCGTTCTAGTATTTTAGTTATCAATGTGTTATCTTTAGTTGTTAATTTTTTTTTCCTTGGGTTTTCAATTGCATTAGAAAGTTTAGCCTTTGCACCCTTTTATGTGTGTCTGCGGAGAAGGTATTTACTACTAGATAAATCTACTTGAAGGGATTCTCTATATGGATACAAAAGTCTAGAGATTCTGTTATCCTTCTGCTTGGTTCTGACAAAATTTACAAATAAAGGAAAGATGCAAAAATTTTTGTTGGTTTCCTGCCCTAAAAGTTTTACTATATGTATATCCTATGCACTACATAGACAAAGGTATTATTTATTTTCACCTACTTTTATCTATACAAAGGTATATTCTAATGTTTTTACACCTACAAGTGCTTTTATGACATCCCAGTCCAAATTCCTAGGCATTAATATGTAACTGAAACGGCTTCTGCGCTTCTAGGAAAGCTCTTCCATACCAGAGTCCTGCGATAACGTGCTTTATACCTCTCCGCCTGAGTGCTTGGTGATATAAGGCTTGTATACAGCTGCTCGGCCATGGAAACCCATACCATGAAGCTTCCGGGGCACGGTTTTTGTGCTGCTGTTAAACCAGAGGTGGTTTGGTAGTGAGCAGAGCGGTGGCGACTTTTATGCGTTGTGCGCCTCAGCACTCCAAAACCCCACTCGGTAACACTACATAGTGACACTTTTTGGCTCAATTGCTGTGGTATTTAGATGTCTCCACTTTTCAATATTGCCACTCAATGCCAGTAGTGGAACATAATTCTACAAACTACGTTGGCCTCCTATTAAAGTACCAACCTGAGCACTTTAGAATGAGCCATTCTTTCACAGGTAGTGTACGTCAGATATAGCTTTTATAGAGATGATTCATACTGGTGGAACTGTACCGCTCAGGTTATGCTGAATTACATTACATACACATTACATACAGACACTATGCTAGTATGCACATTTAAAGCACGCTGACAAAAGTATGTGGGGTCCACTTGTATTGAAAACTGGGACAAAAAAATGCTCTCTTGACATATATGTGTGGTCAATAGATATTGTCTCTTATCATAAGTTGACAATATCTGTTGACTGGAGGATATAAATGGAGCCTAAGGCCAGTAGCTGTGCGTGTCCTCATTGTTGTATCCTACTCTGAATAGAATCGTTCTGTTTGTTACTTCCACCATATGCGCATGCCCATATAGAATAATGAGACTAATACCACCAAAGGTGAAAATATGCTACATATTTATCTAAGGCTGCATTCACACTGAGTAAACGCTAGCTTATTCTGAACGTAAAACACGTTCAGAATAAGCGGCGTCTAAAGCAGCTCCATTCATCTCTATGGGAGCCGGCATACGAGCGCTCCCCATAGAAATGAATGGGCTGCTTCTTTCACTCCGAGCAGTCCCATTGAAGTGAATGGGGAGTGCCAGCGTGTACGCTCCGGCATGAGCAGAGCTTGCCGTATACGCCGGCACTTCCCATTCACTTCAATGGGACTGCTCGGAGTGAAAGAAGCAGCCCATTTATTTCTATGGGGAGCGCTCGTATGCCGGCTCCCATAGAGATGAATGGAGCTGCTTTAGACGCCGCTTATTCTGAACGTGTTTTATGTTCAGAATAAGCTAGCGTTTACTCAGTGTGAATGCAGCCTAATAAAGAAAAAATGCTTGGGGAGATTATTTTTGGGCCCTGTTTCATGTGCATCATGGATCCCAACAGTGCCCAGTAGACCTCATTGACTTATAAGCAGTCTGCCAGGGCTCTGCCGTGACTTTGCCATCAAATGTGACTGAAGTGCTGTCAGAGGCTCCAGTAGCGGGTTAGCATAGTCCTATACAAGAGTATAAAGGACTGTTTACATCACACACAGCACTGTTGACAGTCCTAACAGTAGGGTGTGTATAAGGCTTTTGTTACTAGGGGCTAACAAGCCACCACCTTAAAGCCACGGCATACCATTTGTGAGACAGGTAAAGCCATAAGAGTGTATACATATTGATATACTGGGTCAGTCTTGTAACTGCTGCGTTCCTATTCATTCCTGTTGGGATTTATCATGTGACATTCACGTTCAGTTTCACTTAATTCTTGATGTGAAAAACAGGAAGTGGAGTTTTACAACGATTATCCCATGTGGGGTATAGCTGTAAGGAGTTTGCCATAGGTTTACTGTTATGTGTTATGTACCGAGAACACTTGTGCTGAATCTAACAGCAAGGATTGCTCGGGGACAGTCGGGGCTAGAGAAAAAATACCAGCTGTGCCAAAATGAGAGAACCAGCCCCCAATGGCATCTACAGTGGGCACCTGCTTCTTACCACTCTGAAGCTTGGCATCTAAAGTCTGAAGTTGTCTTTTGTTCCATGTTTTATGAGGTAAACGTGTATGTCTGGCTGGTAGCAATGAAGATACAGCCCATCATTATTATTTCCATATGACTTGTTAGAAATGCCGAACAATCTGTCTAGAATATGTAAAGAATGCAGCAATTCTTTAATTTCCTAAACTGCTCTGGAGATATAAAAGCTGGAATCCGGTTTCTATGGCAGCTGCTCTTCATTTTGCCTGCACTATAGAGCGGGACCTAGTTGTATGAAACTCTTCATAGTGTCCATGTAAGAGCACATTGTCCCACCGCAAACTGGCTCCTCTTCAGTCGCCAATGAAACTAAGACCACACTCCAGTCTGCCCAGTGTGTTTTGTTTTGTTTTGTTTTTTTTTTACCTCTATAGCGCCATCCTATTCCACGGCGCTTTACAGATATTGTCAGCACAGTTCCATATTGGGCTCACAATCTAAATCTTCTATCAGTATGTCTGGAGTGTGGGAGGAAATCGGAATATGCAGAGAAAACCCACACCAACACGGGGAAAACATACAAACTCCTTGCAGATGTTGTCCTTGGCTGGATTCAAACCCAGGATAGCAGTGCTTGCTGCAAGCTGTCAGATGCAGTACTTGCTGGCCATACACTAGCTGTCACTCACATAAACATCCATACTCAGATCAAATCTTTATAATCCACTCTCTAACCAATTTAGGGGCTTCTGCTGACTGTAGACCACAACCCCTTGCCTTGTGAGCAGATTTGACCACATAAAGACATCATCTCCTTTGGCAACACACTTTCATGATGAAGAGACTGCTCATAAAGAGAGAGGGCCACATTTACTAATATTTAGGCTCGGTTTACATCTGCAAGCCGCACTTTTCTCTCCGCATTTTTCGTGCAGAAACCGGATGGAAACCAACACAAACTCCATTACAGTCTATGGGGTCCACGGTTTTCCTAAGGTAACCGCTTTTTTATGTGGATTAGGTTTCCATGAGAGGATTCCCTGAACAGAAACCAATGCACAGATGTGAACCAGGCCTTAGACAGTTTAAACTTCTGCTATGTTCATACTAGCATCAGCCTATCCATTGGAGGACCAGAACAACTGATAGGCAGACTGCTACAAAAGTGGTCACATACAGAGTCCAATGGATCCCATTAACTACAATGGGATCCCTTGAGTGAGTGTCCTTTTATACGGAAACCACTGGATAAAAAACTTGGACTTGCAGCACTTTTTCACCTGCCAGTTTTTAACGCACAACGCGACAGAGACTCCAACACAGATGTGCACGTAGCCTTAGACAGTCTGAACATGTGCCAGATTTATCACAGTGACTGATGCTGGACAATAAATCTGGTGCATCTGTAGACTGTCTAGTCTATGTTTATACCAATTTTTAGTTTGCTTACTTTGATACAATTATGGCTTACTTTTTCCTAGAAAGAGCCCAAGAGATGTTACTCTTACGTCCATGTCTTGTCATAACCACAATAGTAAATCTGGACCGCAGAGGGCAAAAACTGAGTAGTTCTGAATTTAATATTGAATCAGACCTGGAATACACCTTCAATTTTCCTTCATGAAGATATAGATTAACTAAATTGACTAGCTTCTGAATTCCACATTTAACAATTGTAAAGAGACCATTGATGCTAAAATGTACCAATATGACTGCCAGAAACGCTTTATTACCAGCTATTGTCTGTCTATGCCATACTTTCTGCACTTAATGCTACACAGATTATAAGGTTCCTCTTTCCACCTTCCTCTGAAGAGTCATTTAGTCCCCATTATGTTGACAATACAGTCTCTTCTGTCTTCATTGGTCTTTATGCCTTTAACAGTATGAATAGTCTTCACCTATTACAGTTTGGGTTTTATTTCATAATTTTTGGTTGACCTGGAGGTATATATGTAGCCGTGCAGATGAGAAGACTCTCTCTTGCTGTCTGGTGCCATATTTACTCTCTATAGATTCAGTGTGTAATCTGAAATGCAGTAGTTATTGTATAAAGGTTTTCTATGTCTGCCATCAGTCTATGTGACTATATACTTGTACAGTGTTATCGGAGAGTGCGGCGATACTTGTACGTTGTAGACAGTGTCCTCTGCTGGTGGAAGTTTCAGCTGCTCTGTTTTCAGTGAAGAAGTTTGCAGGCTAGAAGACCTAACTATGGCTGCCTGTAAAAAGTTCTTTACTTTCTAGCAATCTCTAGATGTGAATAAAGGTATACAGGTAGATGGTGTTTTGTTTTCCTCCATCAACCTATGGAGGAAATAATAATAGCATAAAATTCTATCTAAGGGGAGAAATAAGAGCTATCAAATTTGGTGTCCTGGTGCCATAAACTAGATAAATCTATAGCTTCAACTAGGGCATGTTTGATTTTTGATATGTCCTGGCAGGATTTGAACCCTGGACTCCAATGAAGTCAGAAGTGTGTTGTACCATATGGAAGGAAATAAAACTTATATTTACCAAATGGTCGCGTAACATAAGGGTGTATTTTATTTTATTAGAGAGAGAAGGATTTTGGCAAGTCTATATCCACATGAGATCGTAGCTTGGATATACAAGATGTTTAGAGCCACTTCCCTGCTGACGTCCTTCAAAAACTATATACAAGTGTCCTGAGAAGAATTAATGGAAGGCCAACTGCAGTCACACCAAATATTGACGGGATTTAGGTTCCTCTCTTGTTTATTCACTTGTTTGCGTTCCTTGAATGACACTTCTATTTTTGAAAGAATTCTTACTTTGCAGCATTACTTCCACACCTACGTAAAACTTTAGCATTGTACTGTGTGTACGCTCACAAATATGTCCCAGGTGTTTGAAGTGAAAGAGATTTTACATTGTGCAAAACACAAAGGGCAGCTCACTCTCTGACATGGTAAATGTGCGTGTTTATGTATCAAGCTGATGCCTGCTTACTTCTATGGAATTCCCCACATTCAATCACGGCGCAGGATGAAAAAGCCAAGACCAGGGGTTTTCCAGAGCCTGGATGGTTTTACGGAGGTGTATGCGTACAATGTATTGCTGAGCAACGGCAGCTCCTAAATGGTGACGTAAGAAATTAATAATAAATATTCTCTTGCCTGCCTCATCTAAATGATCTCTATGGTTCTCCTCCTAATGCTAAATACTTCTGTGTGGAAAACTTATTATAGAGGTAACACCTTGGGTCACGTGAAAGAACAATAGGGCATGTTGAATATGAACATGCCTGATCATTTGTCTTCACACCGCTAGAGGTGTCTAGTAATGACTTACTCCCCTTCCTTGATTGAAAACACGCACTCTCGGCCAAATCCAGAATACATGTGCAGGGGAGAATTGGGAGGACATAGGCATAGCCGGCAGGTATTGAAGGTATTTGGTCACCTGAAGTTGCACCAACATGTTAGGCACAGTTCACAAATGTGTTCGGGCCTTTCAGTTTTCCCCGCATGAAAAATGCAGAGAGAAAAGTCCTGCAAGTAGCACTTTTCTCTCCACATTTTTTGTGCAGAAACCACATGGACCCCATTATAGTCTTTCCTGAACGGAAACCCATGTGCAGATATGAACTGGGCCTTATATATTGAGGTGATGCATAATTATAATGAGCCCAGGGAATAAAAATGAGGTTTTTATAACAGAATGAAGGGGAGTAGAGGTGGTGGCTAAAGTTGGCCATACATATTAGATGAATGTCAGCAAAATCTGTGAAACAAACCGAACATCTGTCATGTTTGGGGGGAGGGGGGATCCAGAATTCCACCAACACCAAAGCCTCATCCTTTACTCTGGTGAGATAAGCCGCCGCCAATGGCGCCCAACTTCAGCCTGCACCATTCAACCCTTATTTAGTAGTACATGCTTGCCATGGCACTGCTATGTACGTGTAGTAAAGAGGAGTCAGGGACAGCAGTCTACAATGTATGGGCACATTTTAGTGGGTCAGAGATCTGGGGTCAGTTTTGTAAATGTAGTGGTTCAGGTTAGCCAAGAAAAGTGTCAAAGACAAAAATATTAACCCTCCCAGGTTTTTCTACCTAACACAGCAGTAGACTATTTTGTGCTGTCGCCTTGTAATATCTCTACCACAAGTTGTGCCCGGTGCCGAGCTCTGCCTTGTTTAGCCCGTCTGTTCCTAATGCGCTTTTCCTTTTCACAGGCTCGTGTCTTCGTTTCATATAATGAGGGATTTTTTTCATCTTGAATAGTTGTTCATTTGTGCTTTGTAATGGATCTCTCAGGGCTGTGTACATTTTGTACAAAGGCTTTCCAGTCCCTGTTCTTTAGCTATAAAATCCCACTAATGGCATTGTTTTATTATGAGGCTAATTTATTGTTATTACCGCCTCAGCACAACTCCCAGTACCCTGAAATAACTCAGTCTTTTACCTAGCCACTGACAGGAAATGTATTCCTTCACCTCGGGTTGATCTTTGGCACATGTCATTTGAGGGTCCCCTCTCTCTCAGGGTGGTCTCCCTAGAGTGCAGCTTGAGAAGTGCCCCCTGCCTCTTTTCTCTATGACATAGGATCCTCAAGACAGATTGAAGCACCATCTGCCTCCTGCATAGTACATGAAAGCATTGCCAGCCATAGGTCAATACTAAATGATATGTACACTGGTGACTATAACCTAGTATAGAGGCTTTGCTGTTTATACTGTTTTTGTCTTTTTCCATTTTTTTTTACATACCGACTATGCAGAGACATATACTGATTTTCATTTTATGAACGTGCTAGTTTTAAAGAACGGTTATAGAAATTCCAAGGGAGAATTACTATATATTTTATTTTTCCTATTCTGCACCACTTTACAGATATTGTCAACGCAGTGCCAAGTAGGGCTTACAATCTAAAGTCCCGATCAGTATGTCTTATGTGTCATTAACTAAGGAATATGTGCCAGAATGTTGGCATAATTTGCACCAGAAATAATGTATAACATACAATACACCACATTTATCAAGAGTTATAGACACTGGATAGACCATTTTGACTTGTACGTAAAGGAGGATGTGTGTAAGGTATGACACAATGCGCCAGAAAATGTGTTACATTTTTTGTGCGTTTTCCTGGTAATAATTAAGCCAAGGACAGTATAAAGGGGAATTCACATGGAGCAAAATTACGCGCTGTATACGATCGTAACGCCCATTGAAATCAATGGGATCTTTTTGAGCGCGCATACGTGCCAGATTGCGTGAACTGTGTGAACTCCCCCTAAAAATGCAACAGGTTTATCAAACCGCATTACACACTTTGATAAATCTGGTATATTTTAAAGAGGACCTCTCATCACTTGGGGCACATGCAGTTTTATATACTGCTAGAAAGCCCGACACTGCGTTGAATTCAGCGCACTGTCAGCTTTCACGATCTGTGCCCTGGGTGAAGAACTATCGGTGCCGGTACAGTCAGTCAGGAACGCCCTTCCTCACAGCAGCGCCTATAGCGCTGTACTGTGAGAGGAGAAGGGAGGCTTCCTCACCGCTGACAACGTTATATAATACGTTAAAGTGCAAACTTAGACTAGACAGTCTATCTAACTTTTAGACTGTTGTGTTTGGAGTTTCCATCACCTTCTTTATAACTATTTTCGTGATAGACTTGAACTGGCTTAACCACCTCGGTATAGCCCACTCTTGTTAAGAACGGACACAGATTTCCAGATGGAGCCTATATGGAGATGATATACCCAGTTTCATGCCAGCATAATGAGCAGAAATTGTTATTTACTAGTGATGGAGACGTGGCCTTCAATGCCGATACGTGTTGCTGTAGGAAGCAGTACAGTGGCCATTTTTAACAATGATGTGACAAAGAAGTTACTGCATTTCTGTTTGCTAAAGAAATATTAATTTTAGGAGAACAAAGGGGGCGTAATTAAGTTGTGGCTATAAGAAGCCGAGTACTCCAGCCATTATCTAATATACAGTATGTGGTGCTCCGATATAGCGTGAAAGGAACCAGAATAAATGCTAACATCACATATTGGTATTCCAGTGCATGGTAATAAATACCTGTGTGTCCTCATAAATAGGGAGATGGGAACATTCCCGTGAATTTGAAGCAGCGTTATGATGGTATATAAATAAGTGACTCACCGGTTTATGTGCTTCGTGGTGGTTTAGACGGCTTGGCAGATAAAAATATTTTATCACCATCCATAATCTTCACTTTAACAAAGCCCTGTCACTAGTATGGATCCGCATGTGGGCAGATGGGAAATAAATGGACTTATGAAATAAATCTGATTCTTTTAATGGCTGCAATAAGTGTAGGATGGTTTGCCGAAAGTATAGGCCGCACCGACAACTGTATAAAGATACTTCATTTGGAAGGGAAAGGGTTATGATTCAGTTGTATGAAGATTTACAAAATGTGATTATTGATGACTTGTCGAGGAATGTCGCATTACTGGAGATTATCAAATTCTCAAGATTTCTGAGGCTCCAGATGATACAGCTCACAACATAAATTGTCATATAGCTTTTAAGCTCTGTTCACATCTCCATGACATATTTTAATCATTGTACTCCATCATAGGGCAGATTGATGAAAGTGCTGGATCCATCTTGTGATGGACACCAACCCAGTGGACCCCACGCGAGCCTCATATGGAGGGCTGTACACATTGTGTGTATAGGCTGCACCCATCAATTTCAGTGGGGCCAGCCAACTATCTAATATATATGGAGTCCTCAAAGCAGATGCAGAGAGATATAAGGATAGGGTAGCTTGATTTTAACATGTCCAATCCTTTTTTCCCATCTTGCTGTTGAGGACACTCGCACCTCTCGGCCGAGCTGAGTGTGTATATGTATTTAAGAGACAAACAAGGTGTTTGTTGGCTGACAGCCATCTTATGTGCATGGCCAGCTTTAGGTTTGTCCCTTGTCTTTGTGTGCCGTGAAGAGAACTACCACCCATGGCATGGCTATAAACTGCTGTCCATATAGAATATAACAAACAGCATGCAATATTGGCAGAAGATATCCATTGCCTATCACTGGTGATGTATTTTATTTGTACTTAATCTGTTTCTTCTTTTTTTTTCTGCATTTTCCTACAGCTACAACAGTAATTCCAAGCACATCCATTACCATATACACAAGTGTTTGAAGCTGTAGGTGATGCACAGGGGTGTTACAGACTTTTGGTGTGCACCACAAATCTTCATCAAAATATAGCACAATGAAAGTGAATGGAGATTTACAAGACGCAGTTTACACATGGCTGAAACAACTTGTGTGCATTTTTTTAATCTTCTAGTATATGTGTGGCTGAGCACCTTACACATAACCACGAGAAGTTTGTTGTGTGCAGCTGCTTAGTGTGTATGGAGAGACGCTGGGCCCATTTAGCATTTCTGTCAGCTAAAGTGTTAAACAGATGCGCTCGGAGGGTCCGGCCTCCTGTTGCAATACCCTGTAGATCAGTAATTGAAATTGAGCAGGACATAATGTACGGTGTAGCAGCTGCTCTCTGCGCATGGCTGTATCATGTATAACCTGCGTGCTAGCCGAGAACATTCCATACCTGCTTGAAGAGTCTTGTTCTGCTGCAGGGAAATGGTTCTTATTATGTAGAGTCTTTTTAGAGTAAAAAAAAAATTAATAAAAAATTAAAAACGTCTTAAAATAACAATAGACTTGCTTGCTTAAATCCCCCACCATTCCAGGGACAATACTCTCTGCTGGTCTTTGTTTACTTGGCTACTGTGACAGTGTCCTCCATATAATCATGTGAGTAGCCACGGTGGCCATTATGGCTGGTTTCACATGGCATTAAGAAGTCCGTATTGTACCAGGCTGTGGGTTTACTGAGCTAGACTAGCAGCATCATACTACATATCATGGGACGTATAATATGGGCGCAGTTTAATTGTGTTAATCCAACCACTAAAGGTATCATATCACTGCCAAGATGGCAATGACTGGTCCTGACTCCTGGGAACTGCCGGGCAGTGCTGCTCTATCGCATTTCCATAACTCTCATAGACAAGGATAAGGGCTACAGAAACAGTGGAGCATATCTATTTGTACTACGCTGTTTCCGTAGCTTCCATTGTCCTTTATGTAAGTGGGGGCTGATGCAAATCTATTTTTAGGGTGGTGGGAGAAGAATTCTCCTTTATGGAGTTATGGGAACAGTGTAGAGCAGCACCACTTGGCTGTTCCCATAGGTTTCAGCTGTATAGGTCAGGACGGGGAGGAGGTGGTCCCATGAAATAACCCTTAAATGACTGCAGCAGCCTTAGTTGTGTGTAAGTAAATAGAGGACATTATGGCTGCAGCCAGTTGCACTAAGACTGGTGGGGGAAGGGGTAGAAATGCAATGGGTCAATTTTTTTTTATTTTTTTTTTATTTTTAAATCGCTGAAAAAAACCCTTTAATAATGGCTATTGCAGGTTATATACTAGGCTGGTAAGCTATGCCAAGATGTTATCAAGACTAATTTTGGCTATAGATTATCTAAGCAATAGTCAGTCTGTTGTATCTACATGCACAAGGAGTTATAGTGTAACTAACACCTATGTAACTATAGTGTAACTAACACCTATGATTTTACATAGGACTGCATGTAATCCTACTGAGCTATTTACTTATATTAACAACAAGAGGGTAAAGGAGCAAATTTACTAATCCTGTATAATATATAGACCAGCCAGTGTCGCCATACAGGTGCTGGATGATACATTTGGTGCATTTTTAGACACTTTTGTCTAACTTTACTCAACGTATTGGTTGGCTCACCTTGTGTTAAAATTGGGATGTATTTTGTTGCATTTGAGCCACGGTCCTCTCCCACCAAAACACAATCCTTTGTCAAACAGGGAGAAAAAGGTGTCTAAAACTTTATAGCGCGTGCTGTTTAGGGCACACATGAACAAGGATTATGGCACATAATAGCTTAGTAAATCTTAAATATTTGCTAGTAAATTCTTGTTGACAGTGATTGGAAAATAAAAAACCCTGTTATAGTGCGAAGGCTGATTGGGAGATCTCAGATTCATTGTAATGACGTGAGTCTATATGTGCGGCAGGTTTTCAGTAACTAAAACAGTTCCTATTTACAGACTGCATGCTGCTGTCTTGAAAATTACACTGAATTGAAAGACAAGGTATATAGAAAGTTGTAAGATGTATTTTATTATACGAGTATACAGCATTATTAGAGGCAGAATTTATTTATTTAGTTTATTTGTATAGCACCGTTATCTTCCGCAGCGCTTTACAGAATGGGCACTGCTACATCCTTAGGCTCTTTGCTTTTGCCTCTCAGTGATTATAATACTATGGTCTCTTGATTATAGTAGAAATAAATGTCTCCTGCGGGCGCTGGTGAATAAGATGGGTATATGCATGAAGTGAAGAACATATCTGAAGCACGGCAGGAAGTCATTATTGGCCTAAAGGAAGACAATTCAAAAGAACTTGTAGGAACTCCCAGAGACGGAAGCCGTGGGCCTATAATTAGAGACTACTACAATGGAGATATATATATAGGATCACACATCATGAGTCAGTTCTGAAGCTCCTACTCCCAGAATTTTCTGTCTTTGTTACTCATTTAATGGAGGCCATCTATTTCTATGACAGTGATCTCAGTATCCAGCCTCTTTATAACATTTTACTTGGATGGGTTTGTTATGTCATCTCCAGTTTTAAACCATAAGTGTGAAGAATAAGGTCTGGGAGGCGTTTCCTGCTTCTCTTGTTATTGTTGAACGCAAGTTGGTTTTGCAAAAAAGGTTCCCAAGCTTTATGATATTGATACCTTATCCTTAGAATGAGTCATCTGTATCAGATCGGTTGGGGTCCAACACTTGAGACAAGTGTTCTCAACAATTTCCGGTCCTGGAACAATACAGTGTACTGGCCTAGAAGAAGCTGACTCCATATCCTATGTAGTGTCCAGTGCTCTTGGCAGTGTAGTGTTATATATTATGGGTGCATTCACACATAAGAAAATAGTGAGATATTTGGTGTGGGTTTGACCTCAATGGGCTCCTTTTTCTGCTAGCTGTAACTATGGCATACCCATTATGCCACTTAAGGACATGTTCCTGTAGCTACCCCATAGATTATAATGGTTTCCGCTGTTTTTATACTGAAATGGTTGCCGATGCAAACTGAAGCCCTACTCCAGAAAACTGGCATAAACTGTTTTATACATTTTTTGGCCTCAATAGTACAGTTTTTTGGTGCAGAGGAAAAAAAAAAACAAGAGGAAAATTCCGCTAGCAGAACCCATTGAGATCAATGGGAGGCTTTTTTTTCAGTGTGGAAAATTCCACACCAAATTCCTCACTATTTTCCTCCGTGCGAATGGACCCTATGGGGCATTCACACGGAGTAAAGTGGCGCTGATTCTGATAACTCGCAGCAGAATCAGCGCCACTTTACTCCGTGTGAATGCCCCCTCTTGTTTTCTAGGCATTGCTCAATACATATGATAACTGTTTACAGCTACACTAAATGTCTACTTATTTTATCTGCCGGACATAAAACGAACTCATCAGGACCGAGAACTGTTCCTTGTGTTTCATGGAAGCCATAAAAAGTATTTCCATAGAACGGCTGTTGTAATTGCTGCCTTTTAGGTCCATATAGGTCTGCAGCGGAAACAGTCTGGGTAACTTCACACCTGCTGTAAGTGTTTACTGTCTGGCAGGTCGGCAGCTCCTCCTCCCAGATGGTATTGACCATGTAACCCTATACCCCAGTGTTCTGGGGGTGACCCCACTGGCCAGACCTTGCTGCTTTTGCATATTCTGATCATTTTATTTTCATGTGTGTGTATTATTATACAGGAGGGCGGCGCTGAGACTATAGCGCTCGTGGTTAGGAGTTAATGCTTCATACAGGACTTTATCATGAAAACCCTGAAGCTAATCAGGGAAGTAAGCACAAGGAAGCAATTTTTTTTTAAGGTTAAAAGGTAGACATTATCTGGGATCAGCCATGAACAGTCTTGGAGGTATTCCAGTAACTTTCTTATGAGTTCTGACTCCTCACATTAAGACAGTTTTGATGCCTGGAATTCTGTGATATGAACTTTCGATTGACTGTTTTCAAGGCGAAAAATCGCTTTCACCTCCAGGCATTTCCTGAAATCCGATCTTCTGATTTTCTTTGTGTGATGTATTTTCCATTATAAAGCTTCTGTTCAGCTAAACGCCAGGAAAGGGTCCCTGCAGCAAAGTGGTTTCTGGCCAGTCCTATAAATATATATATATATATATATATATATATATATATATATACATACACACTCACCGGCCACTTTATTAGGTACACCTGTCCAACTGCTCGTTAACACTTAATTGCTAATCAGCCAATCACATGGCGGCAACTCAGTGCATTTAGGCATGTAGACATGGTCAAGACAATCTCCTGCAGTTCAAACCGAGCATCAGTATGGGGAAGAAAGGTGATTTGAGTGCCTTTGAACGTGGCATGGTTGTTGGTGCCAGAAGGGCTGGTCTGAGTATTTCAGAAACTGCTGATCTACTGGGATTTTCATGCACAACCATCTCTAGGGTTTACAGAGAATGATCCGAAAAAGAAAAAACATCCAGTGAGCGGCAGTTCTGTGGGCGGAAATGCGTTGTTGATGCCAGAGGTCAGAGGAGAATGGCCAGACTGGTTCGAGCTGATAGAAAGGCAACAGTGACTCAAATAGCCACCCGTTACAACCAAGGTAGCCAGAAGAGCATCTCTGAACGCACAGTATGTCGAACTTTGAGGCAGATGGGCTACAGCAGCAGAAGACCACACCGGGTGCCACTCCTTTCAGCTAAGAACAGGAAACTGAGGCTACAATTTGCACAAGCTCATTGAAATTGGACAATTGAAGATTGGAAAAACGTTGCCTGGTCTGATGAGTCTCGATTTCTGCTGCGACATTCGGATGGTAGGGTCAGAATTTGGCGTCAACAACATGAAAGCATGGATCCATCCTGCCTTGTATCAACGGTTCAGGCTGGTGGTGGTGGTGTCATGGTGTGGGGAATATTTTCTTGGCACTCTTTGGGCCCCTTGGTACCAATTGAGCATCGTTGCAACACCAAAGCCTACCTGAGTATTGTTGCTGACCATGTCCATCCCTTTATGACCACAATGTACCCAACATCTGATGGCTACTTTCAGCAGGATAATGCGCCATGTCATAAAGCTGGAATCATCTCAGACTGGTTTCTTGAACATGACAATGAGTTCACTGTACTCCAATGGCCTCCACAGTCACCAGATCTCAATCCAATAGAGCATCTTTGGGATGTGGTGGAACGGGAGATTCGCATCATGGATGTGCAGCCGACAAATCTGCGGCAACTGTGTGATGCCATCATGTCAATATGGACCAAAATCTCTGAGGAATGCTTCCAGCACCTTGTTGAATCTATGCCACGAAGAATTGAGGCAGTTCTAAAGGCAAAAGGGGGTCCAACCCGTTACTAGCATGGTGTACCTAATAAAGTGGCCGGTGAGTGTATATATATATATATATATATATATATATATATATATATATATATATATATATATATATACATGCCAGGGATCTATTGGAATGTGCTGGTGCACGTATTCACCAATTACTATGGTTGCCTAAACTTTAGCAGGCACCATGTTTCAAAAATAAATAAATATATATATATATATATATATATATATATATATATATATATATTATTATTATTATATTTATTTTATTTATTTTAAGTTTTAGTGACAGGTCTTTTTGTTTTCTTGTGGGGTTTTTTAAGTTCTTTTAACATTTAAAATGTTTTGGTAGACATCTTGGTGATCTAAAAGAAGGCCCCATTTCTCTTTAGAAACCATCAGAATCGGTACCTTTAAGACTAGCCACTGACTATAAATTATAATAGGATGGCCAGGACTTTGCTACTGACTTCCCGTTACTCTCAGGTTGCTTCATATTAATGTTTGGTGTTTATCTGTGATTGTAACCAATATTCTCTTTATGACAGTGGGCCTGTGGATCAGTTGTAACACTTATTGCTGTGTCTATAAACAATAAAGCTTGACACATTTGTAATGCTTTTCTCTTCTAGTAATGGCATGTATTACTGCTCGGTAGAGTCTCTTTCATGTGCACTAACAAGGCTTGTAAATGATGTCTGCTTTATGGGTTTGGTCTCTTCTCTATTCCTTGCTCTGACTGCCCTCTAGTGGTAATGTGCTGGTACTGAATGGTTTTGTTGTATTTACTATTGTCCCTTTTTATATTATGATGAAACCATAAAACACTAATAATGGACTTATATTTACATGTGTGGCACATTAAATGGAATTAGAGGTAAGATAATAAATCGCATTTAATGTAGATTTATAGATGTGAGACACATTTCTGCCTTTTCCTCTTGAACATTGTAGACTTATCAGTAGTATACCTATTAGACCTATTAGGCCACCTCATGGTTGTTGTAATTGTATACCAGCAATTTACAGTTGGAAAAATGGGGCGTATCCATATATTTGGTCAGTAAAGGGACATGGTAAACAAATTTACAGTGGTCGTTTTCCATAACCTGACACAAATGCCCCCTAGTGTTCAAAAAAGGAATAAAGTTACTTGAAATGAAATCCTTTTTGAAAATATTGCTGAATTATTTATCTCTTTCTTCCCCCAGGGCTAGTCTCCAGGTCCTCACCAAAGAAGCCTAAAAGTCGGAGCATATTTAAGACTCTTTTCTGTTGCCTCAGTGCACAGAATGTCAATCGACCAGGAGGCATCGGTGAAGCTCCCACCCAAAAGGAGGAGACACAAACTACCCCAAAGGTACGTCCAGCAGTCGGTTAATGGAGCTGTAAATGGTAACACTACAGAAAGAGGCAATGTATATGAAATAGGAGATGGATTGTCAGGGTATGGCACACTCATGGAATAAATATCATGTCTGCCCTATGTGTATCTTGTAATGATAAAGTTGGCTTACTTGTGATGTTTGCACCTTTCTTTCAGTCGGAGTTACTCCAGTGTCTTCAGTATCAGTTTTACCAGGTACGTATCATTTTTGGCACTTGGATCTTTTTCATACATCTTTAAAAGCATTGTCCACAAGTGAATATTACTTTTACACTTTTACACAATTGGATTGTTAAAAATAAAAAAAAAATACACTCTTGTATCTAGAAATTGCTGGAGCAAATATGTTACAGTCTCCCTGGTGTAGAACTTCTAGTTCATGTGACCACTGGCACTGGACACATGTTCAGAAGCTCAGTCCCGTCATCTGGGTCCTCTTATATTGTTATATATGATTATAGCTATTGCACAGGTCAGCCATTAAAAGTCACTGTATGAGATCTTCTCACCAACACGGAACACATTAGGTGCTGAGAGAGAGAGACGAAAAACCCAAACCACCAGGGGGTGCCATAACTATTATTACAGCAATGCGCAGTAGCATTTTTTTTTTTTTTTTTTATCGAAGTCCAATTAAAAACATTGCTTTGTGTCATCTCACAGATCAAAGTCTTATTCACTTATGGGACAACATTTAAGTAGTCATGAGGCACAGTGACTGACGTGTCCTATTAAGAAGGATTTCAGCAATGCAAGCCTCTTAGAAATGCTATTTGTTATATTAAATTAAGTTTTACCTCTCTAGTGAGTTACCTGTCAAACCATGTTTCTATCTATATATGTATAAGCATCATTAGGTAACGTACTATGTTATTACATAGGCCAATTATGGAGAACATGCATTTGTAGAAATGCTCAGTGTCAATGGTCGATCTGCGTGAATGTCCACCAGATCAGCTGGCAGATGAACATGTTTTATTCAGTATAAAAGATGCCATATTGTCCTCAGCACATCTCCACCACCACCACACTTGTTCTGATTTTTCACAAGGCATGTCCTCCTTTATAAAGGACCTTCCACCAATTCAGGTTCTTAGCATCTGTTAATAGTCGCTGCTCCACTGATTCCAGCATACATGGCATTTTCTCTCTAGTGTCCACCATTCCTGAACAACAAGCACAGGTAGTTTTGATGCCTGATGTGCTATTTAAGCTCTGTAATGTCAGAAGGGCGGTGTCAGGCAGGGGGTGTGACTCAGAGCTCCAATCAGAGGCAGCCAGTGCCAGAGCTCAGAATCACACCCTTGTCTGCTCCTGCCTGACCCCGCCCACCTGACAGTACAGAGACTAAATAGCATATCAGGCACCAAAACTAACAGCATTGATTGTTCAGGTACAGTAAGGGCTACAGAATAGAATTCCACCTGTGCTGGAATGAGTAGAGCAGCAGCTATTAGATGATTTAAAGAGCTGAACTTGTTAGAGGTGAGGAAAGGCCTTCTTAAGGCAAGTCAGTCACACAGTGCCCTAAAAGTTGTTTTGTTGCATCTTAACATGACCACAGTGAATCAGTCTCATGCTAGTGTGAAGTTACTTATTTTAGGCTATTCCATTTCTTTTAACCCTCCAGTCCTGTCCCCAGATTTTTGTTCTCATTTTTCATTTTCTGTGCATAGTTCATAAAATCTCAAGAAATTAATTTGTGAAATGCAGCTTCACCAATAAGCTTCTTCCACCTGCACTTTTAATGCTTCAGCCAGTGGGACCGAAGAGGGTGCTCAGCCAGCTGAGACTCCTGCCTGGAAGCATCTGTGTGACCTGCAGGTCGCAGGATCTAATCCCGGCTAGCTCTGCTCACTCTTTCATCCTTTCCAGGTAGATAAATTGAAGACCGATGATAATTGCAGTGCTGTCTTCCTGTATTTGTCAAACTATTTTAACCCCGAAAGATAAATTAGGACTGCCTAATAGATTTTTTTTTTTTTTTACTTCCCTGTGTGACAGAAAGATAGAGTGAGCTTACCCTAATAGTTGCCTATTGGGAAACCCTTAGGATTTGTCAGTCCTACTAGTTTGTTTAGTACCATGCACCTTTTCAGTGAAACATGCATGAAAATGGGCAGTATTATTGAAAAAATTGCAGATTTAAATCCAATAAAATGTATGTATTTTTCATAAAATATATGCATTTATATATTATTTTTAGTATTTTCTTCCGTTTCTTATATTATTGCTACACTATAATATATATAGGCACTCATTGTTGACCAATTTTTTGATGCATGTTTCTGCAGGTGGGACGGGAGCAAAGACCTTTAGCAGGTTGTGTCAAGACAATTATTAGTCTTGATTTTTCCCTTCCCTATTTACTGTAGATTATTGGTGTCAAATTGGTCTGTTTTTCATGTATTGCCTTGAGAGATTTTTATATTGCCCTAAAGAATTAACATAATGCATCTTTTTTACCCTCAGATTCCAGGTACCTCTTTACTACCTGAGGTAACGCCGAAAGATAAGGGAAAAATATGCATGGTTATAGACTTAGATGAAACGCTGGTTCATAGCTCTTTTAAGGTAAGGTTTTTGTTCTATATAGGTTATGTGATATTAAAAATGATTAATTAAAAGGTTTTTCTAACTTATTAATGGATTACCTATACTTTACCATTGATGGTCACTGGGGGTCTGACACCCACATGAAGCAGCAGTGGCACGTTTATTGATAATATGTCCTGTTTGCATCTCAGTCTGATACAAGTAAATGGACTGACGTGCAATCCCAAGAACATCCGCTATAGAAATGTGTACCCTTGTGCCTGGTAAGTAGCGGAAAGGCTGCAGTGTTCATCTGAACGCTAAAGCCTCTTCAAACAGCTGATCAGCCGCGGAACCTGGGTGTCGGACCCCCACAGATCTTCAGTTTATAACCTATATCTCCTAAGGCTAGGTCATCAATTGTCAACCCTGGAAGGCCCCCTTTAAATGGGTATTGTACTTTTACAAGGCAGAGGTGTGATCTATGTTCTGTGACGATATTAAGACCTGAAGATGCTGGCAGAATAGGTTTTTATAGTACATGGAACCCACAATCTCTTGTTGAAGAGTAAAGGGCAGATTCCTGCCTACCCATCATTGCTATAAAATGCAAAAATAAAAAACAAAATGGATTAAGGCAGAAGAAAAACTTCCCATAGGAACTTGCATAGTGCCGCTCATCTTTGTACAATCATCACTTTGTGACCAGGGGCATAACTTGAGGGGGTGCAGTCGCACTGGGGCTCCCAGGAGCCTTAGGGGGCCCATAAGGACTGGCATCAGTATTGAGATTGCAGCTTCCATCTGGCCCATAAACCAAGGAGATCCACAGATCACCCTAACCACACTAAGGCTGATTAAACTCCTTAGCACCCGTAACCATCACTATCAAGAATTCGCTGTAGGGATGAGGTAGGGACCCCCAGACAAAAGATTGCACCTGGGCCCACAAGACTTTAGTTGCGCCACTGGTTATTAAGAGATTGTCTGTATCTGTACTGAGGGCTCTTGGAAGGAATGCTGTTCTTTCTTTTGCCTTAAATGGTTCCTCTTTTTGTTTGTTCATGTAGCCGATCAGCAATGCAGATTTTATCGTTCCCGTGGAGATTGAGGGGACCACCCATCAGGTGAGAGGGCAGGCGGTTTTGTTTTATTCATTGTCATTTACCTATCAGCTTTGAGAAGAAAAGATTGAAGACATCAGAAAGTCATGGCTGTAGCCCGGTTCAAGTAATCCAGGATAGGCTGTTTCCTCACCGCGCGGCCTACTCTTGATTACTTGTTTCAGGAAGCAGCTAATATTCTGCTTAAGACTGAGAGTAAAACTACATCTGAAGAAGGGGTTGTCTAATATAGCCACAATTGACTTAGTTTCTGTAATTTGTTATACTTATACATCTATAATAATCCCTATTTATATATATTACAATTATCCTGCATTAGCCATGTTTTCTACTGGGAGAAAGACACTCTGCAATACTGCTAAAGAGACTCTACTTGACTCTGGTGTCCATTTTATTCCTCCCTAGGTGTACGTTCTGAAGAGGCCTTATGTGGATGAGTTTCTGGAAAGAATGGGAGAGCTCTATGAATGTGTACTATTTACTGCTAGTCTTGCCAAGGTAAGGAGACGCTTCTACGATAATAGAGAAATGAACAGCACTAAGGGGAAAAATGGCTTCATACATACCACAATGGTCTTTCTGCCTGCTTTACATCTGATCCATTTGCCTCCCTGTGAAAGTGGTCGCATATGGAGGTACAGGCCCTTGTATACTAAATGGTGCCATATAATGGCCTCAAACTAAAGAGTTTTAGTGCTTTGTCAGTGTGCTCGCTGTCTTTTTAACAGCTAGCACAGTGGCCTTTCCTTATGGCGCCATACACCTAAATTAATGGGAACGAGCCATTTTCTCGTGGACTTATACATGTACACATTCACGTACATGTAACCTTAAATTAGGTGAACAGCAGAAAGCACAATTAGTATGAGTATTGTAAAATATAGATCTACCCCTTCACTTCTACCACATCCTTTCCTTTCTCCCGGCTAGATTTTGTGCTTTTTTTTTATTATTATTTATTTCTTAACTATATCAGCTATGAAACATTGATCTATGTATCAACAGCACTGTTTTGTTTCTAGACCTAGTATTGGACAGATATGGATAATGTAGTATTATATTATACAAATAATCTTGTCTTTTCTTTTACTCCCAGTATGCCGATCCAGTTACTGACCTTTTGGACAAGGAAGGAGTCTTCCGAGCCCGTCTCTTCAGGGAAGCTTGCGTATTCCACCAGGGCTGCTATGTCAAAGACTTGAGCCGTTTGGGGAGAGATCTTAAGAAGACTATCATTTTAGACAACTCTCCTGCATCTTACATCTTCCATCCAGAAAATGCTGTAAGTGTTACAGCAAATGTCATCTTAATGCGTTCTTGGAAGAGGCGTTATTCTTGGATCCTCTGAAAGACTTGTATTACATTTGTTGCTGCTATTAGAACTCTGTAAGCAGTTTCAGTATCCAGACTATTGATTTTTTTTTTCCCCCTTCTGCTTTATGTCTTTATATATTAAGCCTTCAGTATATAGACCCATAACATTGTCTGGCCACAGAACTGCAGATGTAGTGGTTTTCCACTTGTGATTATTAGAGCAAAGTCTCTTATTTTCTAAGCTCCCTCTTTAATTATTGCACACAATAATATTGCTGACAGATTGTATAGAGAGGTAATAAGGCCGAGTTGCTAGGAAACCATTAACAATACCAGATGTCTAACGCTGCTTTAGAGCATTGATTAAACCTTCTCCCTGCTATATGGATGCTGGTGCCTTGCATGTGTTTCTATAAAAAAAAAAAAAAACTTGCTTCATTTAAAGGGATTCTACCATTAAAATCTTACCCTTACACGTCGGAATAGCCTTAAGAAAGGCTATTCGTCTCCTACCTTTAGATGTCTTCTCCGCCCCACCGTTCGGTTAAAATCTCGTTTTCCACCGGTATGCAAATGAGTTCTCTCGCAGCACTGGAGGCGGGCCCCAGCGCTCAAACAACACTGACGCCTGCCACCAGTGCTGCGAGAGAACTAATTTGCATACCTACAGAAAACGGGACTTTAACCAAACGGCGGGGCGCAAAAGACATCTAAAGGTAGGAGACGAATAGCCTTTCTTAAGGCTATTCCGACATGTTAGGAAGAAAATAAAAAGTTTATAATGGTAGAATCCCTTTAAGGCCTTTTCTACCCATCCTTTCGTAGGTCAACCACCTGGCTTCCTGACATATGTAGATATGCATACAAATTTGGACAAAATTAGGGAGGTAATTTAGGGAATAACACACATTGGAGTCATAAGATATCGCATCCTTACTAAGTTGCATACATCGCAACAGGTTATACATAGAGCCAGCAAAAAGAGGTTTTGCAGAGCTCTGAAGCGCTGCAGTCTAGTGTTGCCGTATGTACGGTGAAGATAAATCATATTGCCTGCAGTGTTTGTTTCCATTTGCAAGCGCTGAAAAAAATGTCAGATGATGGGGGGGGGGGTTTGCCTGTGCTTTGGATAATAGTATATGGGGTGCATGCCATACTTAATCCAATGGGACTTCTACCTCACTTCATTCAATACTGTTTGTCTTTGTTTGCAGGTACCCGTGCAATCGTGGTTTGATGACATGGGAGACACAGAACTCTTAAGCCTCATCCCGATCTTTGAGGAGCTCAGTGACTCTGAGGACATTTATGCAAGTCTTGGACAACTGAGGGCACCTTAAGACTCTTTGTCTTGACTTTGTTTTTCAGGAGACGTTTTATATCTTAAATATTCTTTTATTTTTGTCTTTTCAAATTTCTCACTCACTGTGCCTTTGGCCTCAGAGGAAGAGGAACAAAAACTGATATTCATAAGCAGAATAAGAATTTCAAGGGAAATTCTTCTGCCCTTAACAAGCAAACAGGCTGTGGCTTACACTCCTAATGGCTTGCATGCCCAGTGGCATGTTAGCAGTGAATGCAGGGATCTATTATTGCCATTACTTTGGTGCACTAGTAGAAGACAGTGTCCTTTTTTAATAATGGTACCGTGTACCTATGGTTTTCGGTTCTCCACTACTGTTTTAGCTTTCATATCCTTTAATATGTCAGGCTGTAACATGAACAAGGAGGATGTAGTGCCAAGATGCTGATAACTGAAAGGGCACACACAGGTACTTTAGATAGCTGAATAACTTGGCACACATTAGGAATCAGGCTGCTTAAATGGAACGCCATCATAACTTTTTCACGGATTCCAGAATTCTCTACTTGCCAATCTCTGTTATGTGCATATTTTAGCTGAATGCACTTGACTTGGTAACTACTGGCACTCACTGGCATTTAGTGCCATCTACAGTCCGTCTCTCACTTTGGGAATATGTTTTGTTATCATGACTATTCCAACATTTCTCCAGATGCAGATCCATATGGAATATGTATGATTAATAATGAAAGCCTTGATGTCCAGGTGCTATGGAGCATATCCCTCCTATATGTAAATGCCAGTGATGTACAGGGTATTGTTATATAGCAAAGCACTGTGCAGATGATGGGCAGTAGGATAAACATAGGGCTACTTATCATTGGTTACACTGTCATAATAGCGGCCTCTGTGCTTCAACCCAAACCCCTCCCCATTTATTTGATGGATCAAAAAAATATCAAAGCCAAAGGAATTTTTTTATGATTGATGTTTTTAGCCACTCTGAGATTCTATGTAATATTTTTTTTTTTCTAATAACTGACTTGAATCAAAGATGTTTGTCCATCTGCTGCCATGGTGGGTGGGGGGATTGGTCTGAATAGCTTTACTGTTTGGTCTCTATTAATGGTTTGATCATTGTATGTATCGAGCCTGTGGAGAGTGGTGCTTGGTAACTTATACCTGTTATTGACCATACACTACAAAGGCAATGTCTTATTATAGCCAGGGTATGAGAAACATTCTAGTCCTTATTTATAATTCCATTGGCACTACCCAGCTATAAGATGGCCATCGCCTCCTTATGCCAGTATTTGGTCACCGAGCAGGGACTTTCCTAAGAGGTAATGAATGGAAAACCATGCAGTGCCTTTTTTGGCTATTTTAAACGCATATTTTCAAGGCCTATAGCTAAAGAGCTATTTTTTACTCTTTATAACACTTGTTTTTGAATTTGAGATATGTAGCTATCATCTTCAGACCTTTTTTTCATGCTACCTCTCAGGTAGTGAGTGATCTACAAGATTCTGTAAGACTGTTACAAAGTAGACCTCAGGGGAAACACTCCTACTGAATCATACATCACGTAACGTGGCTGCTCCACTGTCAGCCATCCTGTTTTTAACTAACACTTCTGCACAAACGTCGGCAAAGGAAAATAAAGAATGACGTACATTCCTGTGTGTCTCTTTCTGTGGTGTGAGGATGTGCGTTTGGGATCCAACCTTCTTGAATGAGGGTCTTCAATAAGTATTAGGTTTTTATTCTTCTTTTAGGTTGAGCAGCTGTTGAATGGTTTTTCAGCACATTGCTGTATTTAAGGTTCTATAAGACTGAATGGGTGAATTGTTAAAATATGTAATCCCTCTAACAGAGCATGTAATAAAATCTATTTTTATGCCCTATGTTGTGTTGTGTGCGTACATTTGAAGACAAAAAGACCTCCTGAAAGTCACATAGTTTGGTTACTAAACGTCTCAGAATGGGATCAACATCTTGGAGACTTTAATGGGAGGTGGGTGACAGGTTGTAATAAGGACAACAGGAGGACAAACTGGGTTCTAAACTTATTTAGCTTAGACCTAAACCAGGGGTAAAAGACTAAGGGCTAGTTCACACGTGATTACGCACGTGCATATGCCGTCGTGACCGCCGCGACAGGATGCCAGTGCAGTACACGGCATCTTCATCGCGGCTTTCCGCTCCAGATTAGGCCCAAATGAAAGGGCCTAGTCCAGAAGGTGCTGTCGCAAGGCGGAAAACACGGCTGATTCAGCCGCCTGAAAAAAGGGCAGCTTGTTTCTTTTTTCCGCATGTTGCCACTAGTGGAAAAAAGAACAATAGCGGTCTACATAGACCACCATTGTGAGGGGCGGATTATGACGTGGATTCCGCGCCAAAATCCTCCCCCTCTTGCTCCGTGTGAACGGGGCCTAAGGCTACATTCACATGACAGTGGTTAATGGCCGTGTAACATCCATTTTAAAACAAGTGTAATAAAATACATATAAAATATAGGCCATGTTCTATTTTTGTTCGTTTTCACAAATTCCTCTGTACATTCAAATTTTATGAGGGATTTATTGAAATTTTATGAAAGTGGCGCCTCCTGGGTGCAAGAAGGCCATGAAAAATGGATATTTTTCACGTCCGTTGTCTGAATGTAGCCCAACGCCCTTGCAAGGATGTATCACTAAGACTGAAGGCAAGAATTGTAGTTAAACAGTGCACAGATCAAGGCAAGAACAGTTCATTTGTAAGTGGTCGTAGGTGCAATGGTCAAAAAAACTGGTCAAATATTCAAGCTGGGCCAATAAAAAAAATGAAACTCCTTTACAGACATTCAGAAGAAAATGGACCTTATTGCTCTGAACGAACGTGATGGAGGAGGGTCTCTTTATAAAGGTTGGTGCTCATTGGCTGGGTCAGGGGTCTAGCGTGCGCTCTCTCTTTAAAAGACCAGGAGTGTGACCCATGAGCAGAGGGGTGGCCAGGAGTAGAAATCTAAATACTGCTGTGAGTCAGCACAGTGTGACATGGAAACCTGAAGCTAGAAGGCTCTGTTCTCATATCTTATTATAGAGACTGCACTTACGTTTGTTTAGTATTTTAATACAATAAACTGCTGCATATCTATGTAAAATAAAGGACCACCAAACATCAAGAAATATAAAAATACATATATAGAAATGCTCCCTATTGATACGCACGCATGAATGTCAGCAAGCTACAATGGCAAGCAAGTCTTGCATGCATGAAGTCCCTTTACTACCAGCTTCTTGCGTATTTAGTAGGACACCAACTGGGTAAACCAGTGCGACTTCATTGAAAGTGGATGTTTGGGCAAAAGAGAGTCCAAAAGCTGTAGCAACCTGGAGAAGATAATCTGTGCACCTCGAGGGCAGGGAATTACGCCAGGGATAGTCATTACATGTTTGTTTTAATTTTCTTTGTGATCAATTTTTTTCAGTATTTTTCATTTTAAAAAAACCTTGAAAATATGAAGCCCACGTCCGTCTTGATGTTGACACTAGCAATGGCTCTCCGTCATTTGGGTTTCTATAACAATGGTTCCACACAGAGCCTTGCAGACCATTTTGACTATAATGGGGCCTGATGGTTATCCGCTGTTTTGAAACTAAAAGCGGCGAAGAAAAAAAAAGTGGTCTCTGTGACTCTGACATAGATGTGAACCCAGCTCTAGAGTCAATGAGAACGGACTCAGACTGTCCCCATCTATGTCCATTACTTTACTACAATTTAATGTCTGTTGCTGTCCTCCTATGATAGATGACCGCAACAGATATTAACAACTTTAGTGTGAACATAACCTTAGTTATCTAGAATTCCCTGGTTCCAGGGGTGAACCTAGTCTTTGTGCTGCCTGAGGCGGACGTCAGAAAGCCGCCCCCCTTCCCACGGGAGGAGGGGTGGAGCAGGCGGCATTAGCAGGCAGGGAGAGGACCTGCTCTCTTTTAAGCGTGAGGGGCAGCCGCTAGAACAGCTCTGCGTCCACAGGGCCGCCCCAATCCACCGCTCGGTGCCGGTGACGCTAAGCCAGTCCAGGACAGCTTGTCCTGGATTGGCTTAGAACAGTGAAAATGCCAGTCGCTTCAGGTCGCCTCATGGGAGGTGCTGCGCTGCCTGGTTCCTTATGCAGGAAACTAGCTAGCTGTTGCACACTTCTGAACAAGAAGGTGAATTATTTAGGTAGGTTTTGATTTGCAGTCTCTATTACAGCTACACATAGCTTCCCTGATCCCTGAAAGGCAATTCTGGCAAGCTATGGAGCATGATTATGGAGCACGGAAGGAGATTTATTTAGGTTCATTTAGTATTCATATAACCGTGAAATATAACATATTCCAAGAATGGTAACATTGAATGTCTTATGAACCGTGCATGAATTTTATCCATTTCCTTAGGAGTAAACTTAAATTGAATTATACAGTCACTTTCTTGGTCTATTTAGTTTCAATTTTATTGAAAGTCTTAAGTGCTGGTATCTGTTTCTGTCAATGACCAAGAGGGTCCTGGGAAAGCTTGGGGTCATTGGGGTCAGTACAGGTTTGGTGGTGGGGGGGGATTAGAATATTGAATATTAGATGAGTAAAACTGGAGGCATAGGGGATCAGATCCTCAGGCATGTCCTATAATTACATAGCTCTGGAAAGCTAAGGGTTGTTTTCAGCTGTAAGTAAATGAACAAGTTTACTTTCAGTAACTTAAGGCTTATCGGGGATACAGATGATACCTTTGCGTAGAAATTTCTTGTTAAATATTGAATGAAGGGGGAGCTATTCCTTGGCTATAGGTTCTTTCACACCTAAATGGTCTCCTACTTTTAGGAGGGTGAGAGATGGAGCCATTGCTCCTTGAGTTATGAATTGTCTCTGTGGCTTCAAGATGACTTTGGTTTACTGTATTCACCTCTTTGCTGATAGGTTCTTGGGGGCAAGAGTACTTGAGTGAGAGAGGAGCCAAGTACCGGTTCCTCAATTGGGAGATACAGTTTGGCATGGTTGTGTTTATACAACTCTCAATATTATAATTATGTTGTGATAATCTTTAATATCCATTAAACTCAAACCTCCTGTACATCTTGGCCTGTCTTGGCATGTTCAATTTAAAAAACGTGTGATGGCAAGTGAAGTATATAGTGTAAGCCGATGGCTGGTCAGGTAATGGACTACTCAGACTACTCAGGTGGGTGAGATGAGAAAACTCCAGGAATGTTTGTTCTCAGAAGACAACTTTCGTCTACTGAGCATTTTGGTAAATGCTCAGTATTGGGCTGGATTTTTAGGAATGACAGGTAGGTTGGTAGTGGGACCTGTCATTCCACTCCCCCTCCAGTCCACACTTTGGGGATGTTCCGGCAGCGACTCAACTGCAGAGAGTCTCCTCGTCAATGAGGCTTAAGAAGTTGCTCCAGCAGCAACACTTTGGCAGAGCTTGGCTGAAGAGTGAAAGAAAGAGGTCATATTTTTAAATTCTTTTCAGACCCCAGAGTATAATAATCGGAGACCCGGGGGAATAAAAACATAAAAAATGACTGTTTCTTACCTGTCCTCAGCTCCTACGCTGTCATCTCCGCTGGCGTCCTTATGAAATTACGTCAGATGTCACATGACGCGGGACACAGGCCGGGTTCATGTGACGTCAGAGACGTCATAAAGGAGGCCTGGCAGGATCGTGGAGAGGTAAGTAACACTGTTTGTTATGTTCCCTTACCTCTCCCGATCCGCCGATCATTATACTCGGGGGTCTGCAAAGACCCCTGACTATAATGATAGTATTTGTGGGGCCCGCGGTGTCACTTGCCGATCCCAGCCCAGCCAGGATCGGCAAGTGAATAGGGCCCGTAACGGCCTATTTAAAAAACAAAAAACGCAGCAGTAGCGGCTGTCACTAGGCCCGGGCCCTGTGGCAGCCGCCTCCGCTGCCTCTATGGTAGTTACGCCCCTGCTAAGCAGGACTATAAAGATTTGGTGGATGAGGTAAAGCAGACCTGCCATGAGATAGCTGCAGTGACATTGAATCTACGCCAACTTTCCAAGCGTCTGGATGCTCTTGAAACCACTCAGGATGATAACAGGTGCTATATTGCTCATTAGAAAGCATACTAACCACCACCTAGTGGGCTTGGATAGGGGCTGCTGTAGGTTACTGGCAAAGAAAATCTCAAAATTATCCTTAAAGCTATCTTTAACAGCATATTCAGCAAGCCTCCTGATCACCGTATTAAACTGGACAGGGCTCATAGAGCTCTCTGCCCTAAGGGAGCTACTGCCACTCCTAGGGGAGATATCTCTTGTGTCCAGAATTTTGAGCTTAAGGAGGCGATAATGGCTCAACACATTCAAAAAATGACTTTGACAGTACCTGTATCCAGCTATACCCAGACCTATCTTGGACTACACTTTGAGACATCTGTGCCCCCTGTTGACTGCTCTACAGGATCATCACCTCAGCCACCTCTCCAGGACTGGGAGATTCACCTTCCAATGTCACCTCTCTTTCCTGTTTGGAAAAATGTTCAGTGGAAGAAGCGCTGATTACTATCAACTGATTCCAGATCTCTGCCTGGGCCTCCCAGTCATACCTCCGGGGACCCCCCCCCCCCCATATTGACCCATCCCAGTTTCTGCTTGTGTCATTGGTCCCTATCTTTCCCTGACCTTCTTGGTTTGAGGGACCCTATTGCCACGTCGCTGCCTCATGTTGGTTTGCTTCCATCTCATAACTGATTTACTTGGTTCTTCAGCATTGTGTCTTGGTGTTCCTGCTGTGTATGAGGGAGGCTGTAGGAGGTGCATCTTTGCGGGAGTTAGATGCTTCTGTCTCTCCCCTAACTGTGCTCCCACATCCTCGCCTTCACACCTACAGGTGTATAGCTGTGGTTAGCTTTGTTTCATGGCTCTCTAAGCACATTTGTCGGATATAGTTCTCTTCTCTGACATTTGCTGATAGCCAGCTCTTCAAGGGAGTAATGCTCCTTGGTTCATTTGACCTTTTCTCCTCTCAATGTTTAATTTGTCACGTTTTATGTTGTGTTGTCTTCTCCCTTCCCCTCTTGTCTTTTCCCTGGTCTCTTCTTCTACCACAGCAACACATGGCTACTTCTGTCTCCTGAAGGCCATACGCCTTCCTCTGGAATTTCCCTGGCTGACCTACTGATGACTGCGTTGGGGTGAGCCTCTCATCTATTGCTTCACCGTGTACATTTGTTTGGCTACAATAGTGTCACTACAGTATTATAATATGCTCCATAGTGGCCCCCACACAGTTTAATGTGCTCCATAGTGGCCCACACACAGTATAATGTGCTCCACAGTGAGTGAGTATAAGTGTTTGTTATATTTAATCACCTCTACTTATTATACCCTGGGGTCTGAGAGACCTAAGAGTAATAATACTGTAGTACAGAAACAAAGGGTTGCAGTTCACTATTATACATCGAGATTTTGTGAGGTTCAGCTAAAGCAGGTCTAGGGAGGCCCTTGGGAACATTTTATACTCTCCAGGGCCCCCGTGCAGCATATTATACAGTGTTGGGGTCACTATGGAGCACATTATAATGTGTGGGAAACTGCGGAGCAAAAGGTACTGTGTGGGTGCCACTATAGAGGATATTATATTGTGTGGGGTCCCTTCAGTATTAACATCATACACCATCTATTTTATAGCAGCTATGCACTATTATTACAGACTGTAATAATATTGCATGGTGATTATTAGAGATGAGCGAACAGTGTTCTATCGAACACATGTTCGATCGGATATCAGGGTGTTCGCCATGTTCGAATCGAATCGAACACCACGTGGTAAAGTGCGCCAAAATTCGATTCCCCTCCCACCTTCCCTGGCGCCTTTTTTGCACCAATAACAGCGCAGGGGAGGTGGGACAGGAACTACGACACTGGGGGCATTGAAAAAAATTGGAAAAAGTCATTGGCTGCCGAAATCAGGTGACCTCCATTTTAGACGAATAGTGGATTTCAAATCCGGGTCATATGAGAATGTGAACTTTGTGACTATGAGACAGGGATAGCTGTACAGGCAGGGATAGCTAGGGATAACCTTTATTTAGGGGGGAATGTTATTAAAAATAACTTTTTGGGGCTCTATCGGGTGTGTAATTGTGATTTTTGTGAGATAAACTTTTTCCCATAGGGATGCATTGGCCAGCGCTGATTGGCCGAATTCCGTACTCTGGCCAATCAGTGCTGGCCAATGCATTCTATTAGCTTGATGAAGCAGAGTGTGCACAAGGGTTCAAGCGCACCCTCGGCTCTGATGTAGCAGAGCCGAGGCTGCACAAGGGTTCAAGCGCACCCTCGGCTCTGATGTAGGAGAGCCGAGGGTGCACTTGAACCCTTGTGCACCCTCAGCTCTGCTACATCAGAGCCGAGGGTGCGCTTGAACCCTTGTGCACACTCTGCTTCATCAAGCTAATAGAATGCATTGGCCAGCGCTGATTGGCCAATGTATTCTATTAGCCTGATGAAGTAGAGCTGAATGTGTGTGCTAAGCACACACATTCAGCTCTACTTCATCGGGCTAATAGAATGCATTGGCCAGCGCTGATTGGCCAGAGTACGGAACTCGACCAATCAGCGCTGGCTCTGCTGGAGGAGGCGGAGTCTAAGATCGCTCCACACCAGTCTCCATTCAGGTCCGACCTTAGACTCCGCCTCCTCCGGCAGAGCCAGCGCTGATTGGCCGAAGGCTGGCCAATGCATTCCTATGCGAATGCAGAGACTTAGCAGTGCTGAGTCAGTTTTGCTCAACTACACATCTGATGCACACTCGGCACTGCTACATCAGATGTAGCAATCTGATGTAGCAGAGCCGAGGGTGCACTAGAACCCCTGTGCAAACTCAGTTCACGCTAATAGAATGCATTGGCCAGCGCTGATTGGCCAATGCATTCTATTAGCCCGATGAAGTAGAGCTGAATGTGTGTGCTAAGCACACACATTCAGCACTGCTTCATCACGCCAATACAATGCATTAGCCAGTGCTGATTGGCCAGAGTACGGAATTCGGCCAATCAGCGCTGGCTCTGCTGGAGGAGGCGGAGTCTAAGGTCGGACCTGAATGGAGACTGGTGTGGAGCGATCTTAGACTCCGCCTCCTCCAGCAGAGCCAGCGCTGATTGGTCGAGTTCCGTACTCTGGCCAATCAGCGCTGGCCAATGCATTCTATTAGCCCGATGAAGTAGAGCTGAATGTGTGTGCTTAGCACACACATTCAGCTCTACTTCATCAGGCTAATAGAATACATTGGCCAATCAGCGCTGGCCAATGCATTCTATTAGCTTGATGAAGCAGAGTGTGCACAAGGGTTCAAGCGCACCCTCGGCTCTGATGTAGCAGAGCCGAGGCTGCACAAGGGTTCAAGTGCACCCTCGGCTCTCCTACATCAGAGCCGAGGGTGCGCTTGAACCCTTGTGCAGCCTCGGCTCTGCTACATCAGAGCCGAGGGTGCGCTTGAACCCTTGTGCACACTCTGCTTCATCAAGCTAATAGAATGCATTGGCCAGCACTGATTGGCCAGAGTACGGAATTCGGCCAATCAGCGCTGGCCAATGCATTCTATTAGCCCGATGAAGTAGAGCTGAATGTGTGTGCTAAGCACACACATTCAGCACTGCTTCATCACGCCAATACAATGCATTAGCCAGTGCTGATTGGCCAGAGTACGGAATTCGGCCAATCAGCGCTGGCTCTGCTGGAGGAGGCGGAGTCTAAGATCGCTCCACACCAGTCTCCATTCAGGTCCGACCTTAGACTCCGCCTCCTCCAGCAGAGCCAGCGCTGATTGGCCGAATTCCGTACTCTGGCCAATCAGCACTGGCTAATGCATTGTATTGGCTTGATGAAGCAGTGCTGAATGTGTGTGCTTAGCACACACATTCAGCTCTACTTCATCGGGCTAATAGAATGCATTGGCCAGCGCTGATTGGCCGAATTCCGTACTCTGGCCAATCAGCACTGGCTAATGCATTGTATTGGCTTGATGAAGCAGTGCTGAATGTGTGTGCTTAGCACACACATTCAGCTCTACTTCATCGGGCTAATAGAATGCATTGGCCAATCAGCGCTGGCCAATGCATTCTATTAGCGTGAACTGAGTTTGCACAGGGGTTCTAGTGCACCCTCGGCTCTGCTACATCAGATTGCTACATCTGATGTAGCAGTGCCGAGTGTGCATCAGATGTGTAGTTGAGCAAAACTGACTCAGCACTGCTAAGTCTGCATTCGCATAGGAATGCATTGGCCAGCCTTCGGCCAATCAGCGCTGGCTCTGCCGGAGGAGGCGGAGTCTAAGGTCGGACCTGAATGGAGACTGGTGTGGAGCTATCTTAGACTCCGCCTCCTCCAGCAGAGCCAGCGCTGATTGGTCGAGTTCCGTACTCTGGCCAATCAGCACTGGCCAATGCATTTCTATGGGGAAAAGTTAGCTTGCGAAAATCGCAAACTGACAGGGATTTCCATGAAATAAAGTGACTTTTATGCCCCCAGACATGCTTCCCCTGCTGTCCCAGTGTCATTCCAGGGTGTTGGTATCATTTCCTGGGGTGTCATAGTGGACTTGGTGACCCTCCAGACACGAATTTGGGTTTCCCCCTTAACGAGTTTATGTTCCCCATAGACTATAATGGGGTTCGAAACCCATTCGAACACTCGAACAGTGAGCGGCTGTTCGAATCGAATTTCGAACCTCGAACATTTTAGTGTTCGCTCATCTCTAGTGATTATTAGAGATGAGCGAATAGCGTTCGATCGAGTACATGTTCAATTGGATATCAGGCTGTTCGAGATGTTCGATTCCAGTCGAACACCACGTGGCAAACTCACTAAAAATTCGATTCCCATCCCACCTTCCCTGGCGCTTTTTTTTCAGCAATAACTGCGCAGGGAAGGTGGGACAGGAACTACGACAAGGGAGGCATCGAAAAAAATCGGAAAAAGTAATTGGCTGGCTAAATCAGGTGACCTCCAATTTATACAAATAGTGGATTTAATATCTGGTTCATATGAGACTGTGAACTATGTGACTGTAAGACAGGGATAGATGTACAGGCAGGGTTAGCTAGGGATTACCTTTATTTAGGTGGGAATGTCATTCACCCAGCTCTTTGGGGCTCTATCTGGTCGGGATCCCTGTCAGCTTGCGATATGCGCAAGCTGACTTTTTCCCATAGGAATGCATTGACCAGTGTTGATTGGCCGAATGCCATACAGAATACAGCATTCAGCCAATCAACACTGGTTCTGCCGGAGGCTCGTCTGTGAGGAGGCGGAGTCTAATATCGGACCAGAATGGAGACTGCTGTGGACCGATCTTAGACTCCGCCTCCTCCGGCAGAACCAGCGTTGATTGGCCGAATGCTGTACACTGTATGGCATTCGGCCAATCAACGTTGGTCAATGCATTCCTATGCCGAGATGTAGCAGTGCTGGCTGTGTGCTCAGCTCGGCTACACCAGAGATGCAGCCGAGCTGAGCACACGGTCAGCACTGTTACACTGGTGATGAAACAGAGCTGGCCGTGCGCTGAGCTCTGCTACACCGGAGATGTAGCAGAGCAGAGTGTGCACTGATTCCTGCTGCACACTCAGCTCTGCTGAGATGCAGCAGAGCTGAGTGTACAACAGGGTTCAGCGCACACTCAGCTCTGCTACATCTCTCATGCAGCAGAGCTGAATGAGCAGCAGGGTTCAGCACACACTCAGCTCTGCTACATCTCTGATGCAGCAGAGCTGATTGTGCAGCAGGGTTCACATCTCCAGTGTAGCAGTGCTGGCCATGCGCTCAGCTCGACTGCATCTCTGGTGTAGCAAGCTGAGCACACGGCATACACATATGTATGTAAATATGGAGCATAGTATCTGGGTAGCACAATGTACTGTGTAGGGCCACTGTAGAACATTATATACCATGTGGGGCCACTATGGGGGGGAGGGGTCAGAGGAGCATTTTATACTGTAGAACAGGGGTGTCCAATATGTTGATCGCGATCTACCGGTCGATCGCAAAGGGGAAGAAGCAGACACCAGGGATTCCTGGGTAGCCACAGAACACCGCTGTCTCATGCTCTCGCGCTCCGTCCGACCCCGCCCACATGCCTGGCCCCACCCACAGACATGCCCCAGCCCTACCCACAAGAAGTGGGTAGTAGATATTTTGCCTTGCCAGTTTATAAAGTAGCTCACATGCTGAAGAAGTGTGCGCACCCCTGCTGTAGAGGGAACAATGGAGCATTAAATACTATGCGGAGCATTATACTTCGTACAGGTTAAAGTGAGGTGAAACTGGGTCATGCAACAGGCAAACAATCTTAAAGGGATTTTCCAGGCAGAAATTTTTTTTTTTTAGAAAGCTCTGTTAGTGCTAGTAATGGGTTAATACGTACATCCATATACCTTTAGCAGTGTTTGGAGTGATTTCTGGGTGTCTCTGGTTACTGCTGGCATCCTCTGCCTTTGTTTAAAAGGTGTAACTTCTTGCTGTGCAGCTCCCTGTGTAGCTTCTATACTAGTTCCTTCTCAATCAGCCCCCCCTCCTCTCTCACTGCATTACACTCCCCCTCCCTGTCTCACTAGCCAAGCGATCCCACCCATTAATAGCCCCTCCCCATCTCCCTAGCCTAGCAATCCTGTCCATTACTAACCCCTTCCCCATCTCCCTAGCCTAGCAAATCCGCCCCTTACTAGCCCCTCCCACCCTCCCCCATCTCCCTAGCTAACCTATTCTTCCTACTACTAGCAAAGAGGAAGAGGTGAGAAGTCGTTCCCTGGACACAGGAAGGCTTGGTAAGTATTGATGGGGATGGGAGGGGGAGAGTAATAGTGACGTTCTGTTTCAGAAGCAGTGAAACAGAACGCCACTGGAATATAAAAAAGTGTCCCTGGGGCGTTCACATGACCACTCCAGGGATATGAGTAATTGTAGATTTTTTTTTAATTGAAGTAAATTAGAAATTTGGTGGGAGGAGGGGGTTTGGGGGTTAATTCTTAATTTATCCTGGGCAACCCCTTTAAGCACACCAGAAAATCTAAAAAGTTTGGGAAAATAACTAAGTTATAAGAACAGCCAAGTCAAGTCCAAGCCCCAACTTCATTAAGATGCTGTAGTGAGATCATAAGAGAACTGTGTCTAAACAAATGCCTTCAAACATCAATAAACTAAAGAAATGTGATAAAGAAGAGTGAGCCAAAAATCTCCACAACAATGTGAAACCAAAAATGTGAAACCAAAAATGTTAACTTTAACTTCTTGCTGAAGGAGGATCTAATTGGTACTTACAGTATTTTTCCTCACCTGGATTCTGAATGTTGGTTTACATCAGTTGAGAAGCAAAAAGTCAAATATGTTAAGCATAAAAAAGTAATAAAGAAAGTCCAAACCTTCTTATTTCTGTGTATTGATTAAAATGTTTACAACATTAACATGTTATAACAACAAACAGAAGCAACTTTAACTCGCCATTAGGTGGCATCTTTGCTCTATCATCTCTGCATTACATTTTCTATTTAAAGTTGGGTCTAGGCAGCCTGGAAAAGCGTGGACAAAGGAAATAAAGAAAAAGGTGGGCTCTTAGGCTAGATATTACCCTTTTACCGTGTTGATGACGGAGCTATATCAAGGCTCTTTATTTGACCAAGGCATCAGAAGCGTTCATGCTCACAATCAGTGCAGGCACTGATCATGGGCTTTGATGCTGTGTATGTAATAGAATAAGAATACCTTTACTGTCCCACAACAAATGTTGTTGAGGAAACAGTCTGGGGACTGTTTAATTTAGGGCTCCGATTTGGAATCTGAATTAAAATAGGGATCTGGTATGGGGACTAAAATAAAGGGGGTGTCCAGGAAAGAAAGATTATGAATGATAATCTGTTTTCCCTTAGCCCAAACAGCAGCACAACTGGGGTATTTCTGCCCCTATGAGCTGTTAGGACAGGTGGAATTTTTAATTACCTAACAGCTTTAACCCCTATAAGAGGCCGGAAGACCTGCTCCTCCCTTGTGTTAGTAACAAGTATGATCTACAAAGAGCAATTTATAAAGGTGATACACACACATATACACCACATATTTGTACAATAGCACCTCCTAGGGAGGGAGCCTTGTGCTGCTGTTTGGGCTAAGGGAAAACAGATTATCATTCATAATCTTTCTTTCCCCCAAGCCCAACAGCAGCACAACTGGGGATTTAGCAAGTATTGTTTCCCCTAGGGCGGGTCCTCCTGGCAGGCTGAGGCCAAGACGCAGTGCCCAAATGCTATAGCATCGGTAGTACGCCAGTCCAATCTGTAGTGTTTGGCAAAAGTCAGCTGTGAGCTCCAAGAGGCTGCGGCACATATCTGCTCTAGAGAGAGGAACCGTGTTTCTGCCCATGATGTCGCCACTGATCGGGTGGCATGGGCTCGTAGGAAATCTGGAACAGGAAGATTCTGGGCCCGTAGGGAACAGCTGATAGCTTCTCTGATCCATCTAGACAGGGTTACCTTTGATGCTTTAGCGCCTCTATTGTGGCCAAACACATTAACCAGAAGATTCTCTGATCTTCGGAACGGTGCTGTACGGTCTAGGTAAATATGTAGTGCTCTTACCAGATCCAGTGTGTAGCTTCTCCTCCTGCTCAGTGGCAGGGGAGGGAAAGAAACCCGGTAGGGTGATCACTTGATTGGTGTTCTGAAGAGTGGGTACCTTTGGCAAAAATCCTGGGACGAACCTTAGCTGTACTCTGTCAGGGAAGAAGGTTATGAAAGGTTCGGAGGCTGCTAGAGCCTGCAATTCGCCAACCCTCTTGGCGGAGGTTATTGCCAGCAGAAAGGTCACTTTAAATGACAGGTACTTCCAGTCCACTTCAGATAATGGTTCGAAGGGGGGCGCACAAAGCCCTTGTAGAACTGCGGCCAGGTCCCATCTTGGGACAGGGGGCCGTACCTGGGGGCGGAGCCTGGCAGCACCCCCTAAGGAACTGTTTGACAAGAGGATCTTGTGATAACCGTGTCTCCAGGAGAGCAGATAGAGCTGACACTTGGACTCTGAGGGTGGCAGGTGCTAGTCCTCTCTCCAGACCGTTCTGTAAGAACGCCAGGATTGCATCTATGTCAGGATCGCGGTGGCTGCCTGTACACCAATCTCGGAATATCCGGGTGATCCTCTGGTAGCTCTGATTAGTTGCCTCTGCTCTTGAGTGGGCTAAGGTACTTAGCACTCCCTGGGACAATCCTCTGTCTGCGCGTATGGCGCGGTTAGCCTCCAGGCAGTGAGGTTGAATTTGTCTAGGCCCAGGCAAGGCCGACTGTTCAGTGACACCAGGTTCCTGACTGGTGGAAGCCTCCAGTAGTTCCCCCGACTCATAAGGATAAGGTCGGTGAACCATGCCCTTTTTGGCCAGAACGGCATGATCACTATAGCTGAAGTCTGGTCCTGCCTGAGTTTCGCCAATACCTTCGGGATCATCGGGATGGGAGGGAACACGTATGCCAGTTCGAACCTCCAAGGTATTGACAGCGCATCCACAGCCAAAGGGTTGTCTTCCCGGTACAGGGAGCAAAACCTTTCTACTTTGGCATTGTGTTGGGTGGCCATCAGATCCACCTCGGGGAGACCCCACCTCCTGGTCAGGTAGTGGAAGATGTCTTGATTCAAGGACCATTCGCCTGCGGTCGGGCGGCCTCTGCTGAGTTGATCCGCTAGGATGTTCAGGTGGCCCTGGATATGTACCGCGGCCAGCTGGGAGAGGTTCCGTTCCGCCCAAGAGAAGATCAGGTTGGTGACTTGCAGGAGCGAGGGGGACCTGGTTCCTCCCTGCTTGTTGATATAGTGGACTGTCGTCAGACTGTCTGATCTTACTTTGACCGCCTTCCCCCGTAGAAGTGGTGCAAATGCCAGAAGGGCTCGATGAACTGCGGTAAGCTCGCACCAGTTGGATGAGTACGTCCTCTCCCGCTGCTTCCATGTACCTTGAACCAGGGTCTCCCCCAGATGGGCTCCCCAGCCTGTGAGGGAGGCATCTGTAGTCAACAGGGTCCAGACGGGCTGGACCGAGGACTTCCCATCTCGCAGATGGGTCCACCAGGGCAATGTTTGCCGGGTGCTGATGGTTAACTGGATTGGCTTCTGTAAACCTGAAGGACTGTGATTCCAGACTCTCAAGATCTCGTTCTGTAGGGGGCACATATGCCATAGGGCCCAAGGAACTGCATCTAGGGTAGCGGACATCAATCCAAGGACCTTCATCGCCGTCCTGATGGTGACCTTCCGTGTAGAAGACAAATGATGTGCTGCCCGAGCAATTTTCCTTTTGCGAGGAGAGGGTAGAGAGACCATCATGTTGAGAGAGTATAGAATAAGTCCCAGGAACTGAACACGTGTTGATGGCACCATCACTGACTTCTGCCAGTTTACCAGCCACCCCAGCTTGTCTAGTAGAGCTACGACGGTCTGCACCTGCGTGGTAAGAACCTCCTTCGAATGAGCCTTCAGAAGCCAGTCATCCAGGTACGGGACTATGAATATGCCTTGAAGGCGCAGGGCGGCAGCGACCGGAGCTATGACCTTTGTGAAGGTGTGGGGGGCGGAGGATATGCCGAACGGGAGGGCTGCGCACTGGAAGTGCGCCTCTTTCCTTTGTATATGTACAGCAATCCTTAGGAACTTTCGGTGTGCCAGAAAGATGGGTACGTGGAGGTAGGCATCCTTCAGGTCCAGAGTGACGAAGTGATCATGAAAGGTAGCACTGACCTTATGGTCTCAATGCGAAACCGCAGCCTGCGGATGAAGTGATTCAGATACCTGAGATCGATGATCATACGCCACTCGCCTGATGGCTTGGGAACCAAGAAGACTGGAGAATAGATGCCTGTGCCTTGATCTGCGCGAGGAACCACCTCTAGCTCGGCCTTGTCCACGTACTCCTGAATCAATCTCTCCAGATGAAGTTGTTTGGGGCCCTGAAGAGGGCGGGTTCTTACCATCTTCTCTGGCGGCTGGGAAACAAAATAAATTTTATAGCTTTCCTGGATCGTCTGGATGACCCAGGGGTCCCGAATATTCTACCGCCAGGCCTCCACATAGTGGGAAAGACGACCGCCCACCCCAGGGGAGGGGGGGGGGGTAGGGAGGGGGGTGTAATGAGAGGGAATTAGAAGGGGACATTCTTACGGCCACGAGATGAGCCCCGACCTCTTCCTCTCCCGGATCGCCGCTGGCCTCTGGTACCTCTCCTGGTGGCGCCTCTTCCTCGAAAGGAGGCACTCCGACCTTCGAGAGGCTGTGGCAGGTTCTTGCCTTTGGAGTCGGCCAATCCTTCCATGATGTGGTTGAGCTCCCTCCCGAACAGCCGTCCGGGCTCAAAGGGGAGACCACACAGACTATTTTTGGAAGTGAGGTCAGCCTTCCAGGGCTTCAGCCATAGGGGTCAGCGAGCCACAGTAGCCAGCGCCATGGATCTGGCCGCCAGACGGGTCTGAAAATGGGTAGCCTCTCTCAGGTGATCCACCAACAACGTGATGTCAGACACCGCCGCGAGGAGATCATCACGATCCACGCCGGAATCGATGTCCTTGGCCAGCGATGACAGCTCTGCACGTAAGCCAGTTGCTACCTCATTCGCGACCATACCCAAAGAGGCCTGGGCAGAGGCGGCCGAATATACACGCCTCAGAGATCCTTCGACTCGGCGATCCATGGGGTCCCTGAGACCAGATCCGTCCTCTGATGGAAGGACGGTGCGCCTTGATAACTTGGCCACGGCGACGTCCACCTTTGGTGGCGGACCCCACGCCTTTAGCTGACCTTCAGAGACGGGGAAAAGTGACTTGAAGCGTCTGGATGGCGCAAAGGATCTCTCCGGGTGCCTCCATTCGCCCTCCATCAGGTGGAGCATCTCCGAAGAACGCCTGAAAGTACGAGACCTGCGGCTTGAGCCTTCCCCGCCTTCCCGGTCTCTGATTCTCAGGGTCTTGAATACTCTGGACATCTTGTCCAGGGGAAAAATCTCCTTCTCCTCCTCCGTACTAGATGATGACTCCACGTCCCTGAGGCGCAGTTTTTCCAGAGGCGGCAGGGACAACTCACAGTCCAGACGTGGCCTCTTGGCCAGGGAGACGGCCTCCATCCTTTTCATGGAGTCCTGGACGTACCCCTTCACCCAGGAAACCATCTCTCGCATGGGAGTTGTTTCAGAGGAGGGGGCCCTGCACCCCTGACAGAACCGATACTGGGAGTCGTCAGGCAGCGGCACTCTACAGGAAGCGCACGCCAGGTGCTTCCTTTTGGAAGCAGCCTTCCTTCGAGGAGGAACAGTGGAGGAAGAAGAAGAAGACATTCTGAGGAGGAAGAAGAGGATACACTAACTACTTACTGCCCCCAGGGATACAACTCCCCAACCTCCCTCCCCCCCCCCTGGCCATGTCCACCAAACCTTAGTCAACGAAGCACAGCTTTCCAGGGCAAATGAATGACCAGGGAGCTTCACCAGTTGATGTGCTTGTAACCGGAGCGACAAGCACTGACTGATGATCTGGGGAGACTTATATAGGCCAGGGGGCGGGGTTTTGCCCAGAGCCCCGCCCAAGGGGGCAGGGGCTACAACGGAGGCCAAGAATCTCAAGGAGAGGAGGAGGGGAGGAGGGGGGGGATCCGACTCAGGTGTGGGTCCAAGAACCGGGGGACCCCTTCCCCGCACTACCACGGCAAATGCTCGTGTCTAGGGGTTCTTTCCCTCTCCGTCCGCCGCGAAACCCGCGCACTGCGCATGCGCGGCGGACCCTGATAGCCGGCGGACCCGAGGAACCTGAGAAAGGTTCCTAGGTCTGGCGTTCCTACGCCTGGGGAAAGCCCCGACCCGGCGTGACAGCCACACAGGAGTGCGCACGAGCCGGCAGGGTCCCCGCCGGGAGAAGAGGACCCCTGCTGAAGAAAGAAGAAGGAAACCAAAAAAGAAGATCTTCCGCTGTCAGGTAAGGAAGGGGGAGAGCAGTTGTCCCCTATAGCAGGTCAGAACACCTGCTCCCCCCTGACCACCTGTCCTGTCCCACAGGACAGAAAAAAACACAAGGGAGGAGCAGGTCTTCCGGCCTCTTATAGGGGTTAAAGCTGTTAGGTAATTAAAAATTCCACCTGTCCTAACAGCTCATAGGGGCAGAAATACCCCAGTTGTGCTGCTGTTGGGCGTAGGGAGGAAAAACTATACTCACCTGTCCTCAGTACTCCTGTGTTCCAGGTTGCTGTTCAGCCCTGAGGTGCCCTGATGTTTCTTCCAGCAGAAGTCTCCGCCACATGTGATTGGCCTCAATGGCCTGAAGATAAGACACGGGTGATGTACAAGTTCCTTTCCTTAGACCACTGAGCCCAATCATGAGCAGTGGGAACTTCCGCCGTAAAAGCACCAGGGTGCCACGTGGTCGGACAGCAGCTTGGGGCACCAGAGACAAGTGAGTATGTTTTGGTTTTTTTTCACCTTTGCAGACTCCAGAGAAACAAAACATTTTTCCTGGACAACCCCTTTAATTTAGGGGTCTGATCTGGTGCCTTAAATAATTTAGGTGTTTCCTTAATTCATTTTACGGGGTCTAATCTGGGACATGGAAAAAGGGTTAAAGTTAGGTCTCAGTTTAAATTCATTTAGTAGGTCTGCTCTGAAATATTTTAGGTGTTTGATCTGGGGTCTGAAATAATTTAGTGTTTCTGCATTAGAGTGTTAGTACTTCTATAGAAGGGGAACCAATATTCTAATTAGTTGAGAAACAAAAATAAATAAATAAATACATTCAGAATAAAAAGCGAACTGAGGCCCGTTTCACGTCTGCATTCAGGACAAGCAGCACTTTCCTCTCCGCATGTTTCATGAGGAAACCGAACGGAAACCACTTGAACCACATTGTAGTCTATGGGGTCCGTCGGTTTCCTTAGGTAACCTCTTTTTTTTATGTGTTTAGATTCCCATCCCCAAGCGGAGTCCCCGAATGGAAATTCGAAAGCAGATGTGAACCGCACCAATGAACGTCTTCCATGATATAAACCTAATAAGACATTGACTGATATTTCTATTACTTTGAAAGTTTTTCCATTTTTAATGAAGACTTCAATAAATTCACATTTATTTATAAGAAGCCGTGTCCTCCAAATATTGTTACCTTATGGGTCTACATGTGAACAGGAATTCACCCGAGAGTATACAGTATTTTACAAAAGTGCAGGCAGACTTAGTATACAAACTGTTAAAATTGGAAACTGCGAATCAGCTTCACCCCTCTCACTATCTGGCTAAATATCAATTTGATTCTGTCCTCATACAGTAGGCTGTAAAGGCAATCCGATGGACCAAGCGAGATTTTATAAATTAGTAAACAAACCTGATTAACTATAGCCTCTAAATTACATTCTCATCAGAAACTGAAAAGCATATCCCAAATACGGGAGATTGGGGGCAGACTCGCCTCTAACCTCAAATCTATCTATTCACATTTCCACCATTTTTATCAGAATTTATACTCCGTCCCCACCTCCTTTCTCCCATTGTAACAACCACCCAAGCAACCTCATTCATTAACCCCATCACTAAGGAAGGATTGGATTCAGCTATTGATGCCCTTAATAGTGGTTGTGCCCTGGCCCGGATGGTTTTTACTACCTTTACTATCAAAAATTGAAATCTATCCTTTTGCCGCACCTTTCCCAAATGTTCAACCAAGTCCAGCAGGGTGGTGAATTTCCCAGGACATGCTCAGGGAGTCCATAACAGTTCTAAAATATAACTTTTATTGGTAAACTTAAAAGCCAAATAACCACACGATTAAATGGTCACAGATAAATAGGGCAATTAGGATCTGTGTGTGAATGCTGCCTGAATTGCTCAAACAAACAATCTGGTGTGAATCTCTGATCGATAAGGTTGGGTCCCTCCGGACTTCTACCTCAGTAATAATTCTATTGCCAGAACCTACACTGAGGGGAACCCCTACACCTCCTTTATAGGATTCACACACAAAAGACAAAGCATTCCTATACTGGATCAGCAGCTGCCTGATCCAGCACTAAAGCAATTAAGCCAGAGATGGTAATTAACTGGTTAACCTCACACACACACACACACACACACACACACACATCCATTAACACATCATGTACTAGCATGTACGGCCTATTGGAAACTGCCTGACGCGTTTCGCCGGTTCTTCAGAGGCTACTAGATTCCCTAAATGACCTAATACAGTGTCACCCAACTCATGGGTTAACACTGCAATAGCAGGTACGCTCCTAGTGAAGTTCGAGCGTCCGGCCGGCTGTGATGTATAGCCGCGAAGCACCGGCGCTCGATCCCCTCTTGATATAGGAGGAGATCCGCCCTCAGCCGTGTCATAGGTGGGCGTGTCTGTCTGCACGGACACGCCCATCCCTCCGACGCAGTCCTATCAGTGGTGCTCACGGGCGGCAGACCCACTCAGGCTCCGCCCCCTCAATGACGCTGCCACTGTCAGATGACAGGGAACAGAAAAACAAAGTTCCCTGTCAATAAACAAAATGCTGCTCAAGCCCGGCATTAACACAAAGACAGCATTCACACACAGATCCTAATTGCCCTATTTATCTGTGACCATTTTATTGTGTGGTTATTTGGCTGTTACTAAATAGAAAAAATATTCAAGACGAACCGCGCTTCTTATAGATCTTTATAGGAGTCCGATGATGTTTTCGTCATAAGAGTATATGCACTCCAAACTGTATGCTGAGTACCTTGGCAGCGTATCAGCTTCTCCGACCGAACGTCGGTGAAATATACAGGAAGATTTTTTGGGGGTTAAACCAAAACAGTTGCTGATCGCGCTCACTCAGAAAGGACAAATAGCTTCGTATAAGGTGAGTATTTATTCAGAAAATAATATAATTTTCTGAATAAATACTCACCTTATTTGGCTGTTAAGTTTACCAATAAAAGTTATATTTTAGTGCACTTTTTCCAACCTTTATTTTGTTTCACTTTGGTGCATAACCTCATACAAAACAAAATAATTTTTTCATTTGAGTCCATAACAGTTCTCCCTAATCCAGGCAAAGACGCCTCTACTCCTGCCAATTATAAATTCTAAATTTAGGTATAAAGATATTCTCCTCCATCTTCAACACTCATTTGAATGGCCTACTTCCAAATCTTATAGATTCTGATCAAATGGCAGGCAGACAAGCCTGAAATAATGTAAAAAAAACCTCTGTAACATTATTCGTTCGGCCTATTCACACCAATAGCCTATTTCCCTTCTGGCCTTAGATAACATATAACATTATGGTGCTACATAGCCAATTTTGAGGTACCGTATTTTTCGGACTATAAGACGCACTTTTTTTCCTCCCAATATGGGAGGAAAATGTGTGTGCGTCTTATAGTCCGAATGCAGCGTGTGCAGCGTCTGTGTCCTGTCTATGAGAATCAAAAGGAGAGCAGCACGGTGCCTGCCTGCTCTGCCCCTCCTTCCCTGTCTGTGTCGCGTGTTTGCAGGAGCGAGATATGAGAGGCAGGGAAGTAGGGGCGGGCCAGACAGGTGAAGGAAGCGTGGTTTCAAGCTTGCCGAGAAAACCACGCCTCCTTCTCCCGTCTGGCCCGCCCCTCCTTCGCTGCCTCTCAGATCTGGCTCTTGCAATGAAGCCACACAGACAGGGAAGGAGGGGCGGGCCAAACGGGAGGAGGAGGCGTGGTTTTCTCGGCAAGCTCGAAACCACGCCTCCTTCACCCGTCTGGCCCGCCCCTACTTCCCTGCCTGTGTGGCTTAATTGCAGGAGCAAGATCTGAGAGGCAGTGAAGGAGGGACGAGCCAGATGGGTGAAAGAGGCGTGTTTTCAAGTTTGCTTAGAAAACCACACCTCCTTCACCCGTCTGGCCCGCCCCTTTTTCTCTTCTTGCATAGCTTCACTGCAGGGTGTCTCTTTCCATCCATGGATGAGAATAGATAGATAGATTAGATAGACAGATAGATAGGAGATAGATAGATAGATAGATAGATAGATAGATAGATAGATAGATAGATAGATAGATAGATAGATTAGATAGATAGATAGATATGTTCAAATCACCCCCATATCCCTAGAATACATATAAAACAAAAACATTACTGTGAAACACATACACATTTGGTATCCCTGTGTCCGAAAGCCCCCGATTCTATTTACATTGGTGAAATATTATATTATTAGGTTATTAAATATTTCACCAATTTTTTTTCCTTAAATTTTTTTTTTCCCTATTTTCCTCCTCTAAAACCTTATGGTCTTATGGTCCGGTGCGTCTTATAGTCCGAAAAATACGGTATATGGTAATAAGTGGTTGCAGGGGTGAACCTACCCCTTTTGCCGCCCGAGGCGCACTACAGAAGGCCCCCCCCCCCGGAGGAGGGGCCGGAGCGAATGGGCGTGGTGGAGAGAAGGGGCGGGGCTTAGCACCGTTCGCAGGCAGAGAGCAGGCACGGAGATGACCTGCTCTCTGTCTGAGCGTGAGGGGAGTCTGCTGGAGCAGCGCTGCTCCAGTGGCCTCCCCAAACCACCGCTCGGTGCTAAGCCAGTCCAGGACAGCTTGTCCTGGACTGGCTTAGGTAATCAAAAATGCCGCCCTCCCTGGGGTCCTGACATAGCACCGCCTGAAGCACTCGCTTCAGGTCGCCTCATGGGAGGTGCGGCGCTGAGTGGTTGCTTCCCACGGGTGCATCAAGCACTTTACTGTGGCCCCATAGCCTATTTGAAACTTCCAATCCATTCTCCACTGCCTATGAAAATATGTTATGGCTCGCGGCAAGGTTGACCCTTAGTCATTGCTATCCAATCTCATCCTGGTATTGCAGGTGTATGGATTGGAAATCATGAATATAAGACCAACCTGTTTGCTGACAACATGTTGCTTACTATCATGAAATCCTTAAAGGGATTCTATCACTAGAATATCCTTTTTAAACTAAATACACATAGGAATAGCCTTAAGAAAGACTACTCTTCTCTTACCTTTATTATTCTGATCCGCTGTTCCTGAGGAATAACTTCCTTATGTAAATGAGTTTTCTCACAGCACTGGGGGCGTTCCCTTGTGCTCAAACAGCACTGGGGGCATCCAGTGCTGCTTGAAAACTCTCCAGCGATGGCCTCTGTCTTCTTCTCCGCCTCCAACTCTTCGCTTGTGCTCCTCTTCTTTGTGGCCACAGGAAAATGGCTGCTGGATATGCACATTCGGCGCTTTTGGACGAAGAAAAGAGGAGAGCGAGTGAAGAGTTGGAGGCGGAGAAGAACACAAAGGCCAAACGGGAGAAGCCACAGGAAAATGGCAAACTGTGCATGCTCGTCGGCCATTTTCCTGTGACCTCTCCCACTTGGCCACAGGAAAATGGCCGACGGACACGCCCATACATACTCTCCCTGTCTCTCTAGCTATCCCACCCACAACTATTAGCTCTTCCCTACCTATTCAGCTCAATATCCGACCCCATTACATACTTACCTGTCTTCTCCATCCTGCGTGCTCTGTCCCAGCGCTGCACTGTAGTGACAATCCACCTCTACTGCGCATGCATGTGATCTGTGAAGCAGAGATGGATTATCAGCATCAGAGCAGCGCTAGGACAAGCGTCTGCGGAAAGGCAGCTTTTTTCATTGCAGATTTTGTTGCATTTTTTGAGCCAAAGGGCTCATTCACACAGGGCAAGAGGGGGCAGATTTTGGCAGTGAATCCACGTAAGAATCCGCCCCCTCACAATAGAGGTCTATGTAGACCGCTAGCTTACTTTTTTCCGTGACAGGTCTGTTCCTGCTCACGGAAAAAAGAAGCGAGCTGCCCTTTCTTGAGGTGGATTCCGCGGCTGATTCAGCCCTGGTGTCCGCCTCATGGCAGCACCCTCTGGGCTAGGCCCATTCATTTGAGCCTACTCCGGAGTGGGAAGTCGCAATTGTCGGAAGCCGCAAAAGTTGTGGCAGGCGCATTTTGGCCCTATTCTGACATGGCTTCCTGCGTCAAAATCAGGACCAAAATACGCCATCCCGCGCCCCTGTGTGAACTAGCCCAAAGCCAAGTATAGCTACACTTTGGCTCAAAAAAATGCAACAAAATCTACAACAAAAAAAAGCTGTGTTTTCGCAATGTGGGGCCTTGAGCTATTAAAAAAAAAAAAAATTAATTTTTTTTTAAAATTCCCATTTTTCCAAAAAACATGCAAAAATGAAAACAACATAAAAATAAAGCCGTATGTTCACCAAAAAAAGAGGCAGAAATGAGGTGAATATCCCAAATGCTAGAAATGTTATAGCCCTCAAAAGTGCACATACATAAAACCTGAAAATATGCATGGTCCTGGACCAGAAATTGGCGCGGTAGACATGGTTAACCCCTTCCTGCCGGAGGGATTTTTCGCTTTTGACCATATGAGGTCTTATTGTTTGCTGGACAATTTTTTCTTCATAATGCTACCATTACAATATAATATAATAATGCTACTTTATACAATATAATGGGAAGCTGGAAAAAAAATTCTGAATTGGGGGGAATTGAAGTAAAAGTGTATTTTTGCGACTTCTTTATGGGCTTCGTTTTTACGGTGTTCATTGTACAGCCAAAATGACATCTGAATTCTATATTTCGGTACGATTCCGATGATACCAAATTTTTATGGTTTTATTTACATTTTAACCCCTTAACAAAAATCCAAAACTGTGCAAATTTTTTTTTTTTCTCTAAAAGTGGCCATATTCTGACAGCCGTAACTTTTTTACACTTCTGTGTACAGGAATGTATAGAGCGCCTTTTTTTGTGGGACTAGGTGTACTTATTAGTTTTACCATTTTGGTGAATGTCTATTGCTATGATCACTTTTTATTAAAATTTTTATCAGAGGCAAAACATTGAAAAAACGTCGGTTTGGCACTTTTGATTTATTTTTCTTGCTACAGCATTTACCACTCAGGAAAAATATTTTTATAGATTTGTAGAGCGGGTGTTTTCAGACACACGGATACTTACCGAATTTTTCGGACTATAAGACGCACTTTTTTCCCCAAAAAATTTCAGAGGAAAATGAGGGTGCGTCTTATACTCCGCATGTGGGAGTATAACACTGCAGGCCCTGTGCCAGCGGCTACCACACTCCCCGGCATCCGCCGTTCTATTATAGCGGATGCCGGGTCCGAAGCAAATCGCAGGCATCAAAGTCGTCCCCCTCCCCCCATCAAATACTGAAGCTTATGCCTGCAATCAGAGATTGTAGGCACGAGCTCCGACAACTCCGCTGTAAAAATTGCAGCGGAGATGCCCACCGGAGAAGTCCTCTCCCCCCCCCCCCCAAAAAAAAAAAAAAAGTTTAAAGTTAGCCTTGGGGCCTGTCCCCACCGGCCCCATACCTTTAAAGTTGCAGGTCAGCTCCTGCGCGACGAGCACGCAGGAGCCAACCTGTTCCTTTGACAGCCGGGAACCTACTGAAGGCTCCCAGGCCTGTCATCGCTGTATTACTATTGCAGCTGGTCTATGACCCTCCACGATAGTAATGTATAGAATCTCCCATAGACGGCAATACACTTGTATTGCCGTCTATGGGACTTGCAATCAAATGACTGCAGGTTCAAGCCCCCTTGGGGACGCTAATAAAATAGTTAAAAAAAAAAAAAAAAAAAAAATAAAATAAATAAAAGTTCATCTCCTTTCCCTAGAATACATATAAAAGTATAACATTACAGTGAAACATATATACAGTGTTGGCCAAAAGTATTGGCACCCCTGCAATTCTGTCAGATAATACTCAGTTTCTTCCAGAAAATGATTGCAAGCACAAACTCTTTGGTATTAATATCTTCATTTATTTTGCTTGCAATGAAAAAACACAAAAGCGAATGAAAAAAAGTCAAATCATTGATCATTTTACACAAAACTCCAAAAATGGGCCGGACAAAAGTATTGGCACCCTCAGCCTAATACTTGGTAGCACAACCTGTAGACAAAATAACTGCGAACAACCGCTTCCGGAAACCATCAATGAGTTTCTTACAAGGCTCTGCTGGAATTTAAGGGTGCATTCACACTGAGTAAACGCTAGCTTATTTTGTAGAGTAAAATTACACTTGTAAATTTTGCTATCCCATTGACTTCAATGATATTTTTTTACAAGTGTAAAAATACGCCTGTAAAAAATACGCCTGTAAAAAATACGCCTGTAAAAATACACCTGTAAAATGTCATTGAAGTCAATGGGATAGCAAAATTTACAAGTGTAATTTTACTCTACAAAATAAGCTAGCGTTTACTCAGTGTGAATGCACCCTTAGACCGTTCTTCTTTGACAAACTGCTCCAGGTCCCTGAGATGTGAAGGGGGCCTTCTCCAAACTGCCATCAAGAGATCTCTCCACAGGTGTTCTATGGGATTCAGGTCTGGACTCATTGCTGGCCACTTTAGAAGTCTCCAGGGCACAGATCTGGAAAGCCGACAGTGCAATGAATTCAGCGCACTGTCAGCTTTCCAGCAGTATATAGAACTGCCTGTGTCCAATCTGATGAAAGGTCCTCTTTAAAGGGGTTTTCCATCTCAGGCTGGGGCCGCACAAGACCGAAACGTTGCGATTTGCCCGTGGCAGAAACACCGTGGGAAAAATTGCGGCGTTTTACAAAAAGAGAAAAGTGGATGGGATTCTAGATAATCCCATGCCCACTTTGCATTAAAAGCTATGGTGCAGATACGCCATGATTTCCAAAACTGGCGCAGTTTTGAAAATCGCAGCATATCAATTATACCTACAGAAACACCGACAGTTTCCCCATAGGTATAATTGTAACAGAAAGTCCATTGAGGAAAACTCTGCAAACTTTCTGTCTAAAGCACTGCTGTAAGAAACACGATGCGAGGCCACCGCAGTTTTTCCCACAGCGCTTTTTTGCTGCGGGATGTCCTGTGCCGCCTTACTGTTTCAGCAGTTTGCCTGTCGTCTCTTCTTCTCACTTACTGTATTTCTCACCCCCCACCTTGTTGAATGACACTAGGAGGTATCACAATCTTTGTGGTATAAAACAGCAGAGACTCAGCGACTACGGTGGCCGCCCACTCCCAAGAAGCCGCCATCTTTAAACATCTGGTCACATTTGTGAACATGGTCATGTAATTTATTGTCCATGGTCATGTGATGAGCACACAGGTGCACAGATCGTTACCAGGCAGATGTCTGATTACTGTGATGTGATTATAACGAGCTGTACACCTGTGTATGCATCACATGACCATGGACCGTAGATCACATGACCATGGTCACAATGGTGTCCAGTAGGAGTAACTGAATGAATGATAAAAACTGTGAGGCGGTGATACAGAAAGTATATCAGAAAATTGTACAACTTTTCATTATACAGAAAATAACATTTGTCTCTCAAAATTGTTTTGAAAGTAGACATCCCCTTTAATGAAAGTATACATCCCCTTTAACTGTATACTAGACCCTGACATAATTTGGATCATTGTAGACTTTAAAATGACTACATACAGATAAAGTCATGTGTGCGGATTATATATGACGTAATAAGCCATAATAGGTGGCTGCAGTGGTGTCTCTGAGGGCTGAGGCCTGCGCACCGCGCAATAATACGAGGATGCGCATACACAGTCACCTCTACACCAGGAGCACACGAGCTTCTCGCCTTCCGATTGGCTGCGGCATTGCGGTGACGTCACTGGATCCCGGCAGCTGTCGCCGCCGTGAAGTAGCTGTGCAGTGGATTTATTTGGCATCGGCTCGGAGCAGTGCAGGGCACGGACAGGACAGCTGCAGGTGGGCCTAACGTTATAACTCCTTCATGTGATCCCCAGGGGCACATAGCCCTAGTAATGGCGGATGCAGAGGATGTCATTCATTCTCCTAGCGCTATGGGGCTACTATACAACCATTATGACTTCCTTTACCTTGTAACAAGTTATTACAGCTGACTATTGCTGGTTATGGACCCTCAGCTCCTGTCAGACTGGCTGGCAGGACAGGCTGGGACCTGTAGTTCTTCTAGACATTGCACTTGTTTTGGTCTTGGTATATACAATATCTGAATTATTGCATTGTCTGACACTTTCCTGGTTGTTGCTGGACTATGCCAGTGTTTATCAGTATTCTATGTATGACTATGGTAGTAAGAAGCAGATATAACAGCTGTGGCCTGTCATATATATGAGAGCCAAGTCTTACTCCTTTACGAATCAATAGTAGTGTCTATTGAATGTACAAGTTTGCTGGGTGCCTGAAGTCTGTTAGATGTTTAAGCACACCTATAGTGTAGGGTGCTATTATACATGGTGGGCTAATAGTGTAGGGTGCTATTATATATAGTGGGCTAATCGTGTAGGGTGCTACGGTATTATATATGGTTGGCTAATAGTTTAGGGTGCTATTGTATATGGTTGGCTAATAGTTTAGGGTGCTATTGTTTTTATATATATATATATATATATATATATATATATATATATATATATATATATATATATATAGGGTTACTACAGTATCCATAATTTAAGTTTCACCGTGCTGTTCATGGTGCGATCTGGGGTGCACAAAGTTTGTTCAGTCACCAAACATGACCCCCCCTCCCATAGTGTCTCTGAAGAGTCTATAGACCTGATGAAGGGTCCTCTGACTATTTTGCCTCCTTTCACAATAGCCAAAGGCAGGATGTGCTGTTGAAGCTGCTGCTGCTGCTGGAGTTCCTGGTTGGTGATATTTACATGGAGCCATGAACTCTGGTGGGGGTAGCGCCATATAGAGGGGTGTATAAGGAAGGTGAGTGCCTGGTGGGAGTTGTTTATTTCTCACAAAGTGCGAAGCATCCATCAAAACATCTCTGCCCTATAGTGTTATGAGCCCAGCAAGCTGTGACCTCTCTCTGGGGGTATTTGATAACCCCCCCCCCCCCCTCCTTCTCCTCTAGAAAGTTGTGGTGCTGGTGCGTCCAGAGGTGCCCACTGTGACATAGGGCAGAGATAGCCACTGTCCACCTACAACATTTGGTAGACCACATACTATACTGTAATATCTTGGTAGACTGTACGTTATAATAGGCTCAGTGTATTGTCTTCGTCCATGTAGACTGGTAACTGAGCTGTCCCATATCTTAAAACAGTGTTATCCATTTTAATGATTTTGTAATACTGACAATAGAATGAAAGGGTTCGGCTGTGGTGCCAACTGCACATAGCCCCTCTCTAGCTACTTAGTATTTGTATTGATAAAGAGTTAGGGCTTTGATTAGTAATATAGGGATCCACGTGAATACAGTCATTCCAGTTGCACTGGGTATATACTTTGATATTTTGCTGCGACATCCATTGTGAAGGCCTCAGTTTCGGTAGCACAGTCTCCTTCAGGCCTGTGCGTTGCTAGAAGCCGCTGATAAGGGGCTGTCACACTTCCTACCTCTCAGCCTGTAAGCAGCCAGGGCGTTTGAGGACAGTAACTCCTGTGTTGCCAGACTGAGACTTGCAGGAATACCTTGCACTTTCCTTTTTGCCCTTGTTAACAAACCTCGAATGCAGTTTTGTTTGATAAATTGCGTTGTCTTGTGTTTCATGTCTTTACAATATTTGGTGTTTATGTTCTAATATAAGAATATAAAAAAAAAATGTAAACAATAATTCTTTATTGTTATATTTAAACTCTTACACACCGTTGTTATATGGTATAACATTCTGATTTATTCAAAATGTGTATCGTAAATCTATCAATCTCTCTCTATGCCAGTTTTCTGGCGTAGGGGGATGATACGGTGGTGCCAGTTTTCTGGCGTTGGGTATAATGGAAATCTATGCCAGTTCCTAACCTGACCATGCATAAGATAAGGTTCGGACGCTCCCCGTGAGTCATGAGTCAATCATTTGTACCAACAATCCATCCATCAACGTCCCAGAGTAATCTGGTAGATTACAGCAGTTTAACCAATTGCAGAAGTTTGGATTCAAGCTATATAATACGACAGTGATTAATGGCTGTGTGAAGTGTTTTTTTTTTAATTTTTTTATTCAATTCAAGTGACTGGGGATTATTCTCATGACTGTCGTTTTGATGATACATTGTAGCTACACGTCCTATTTTGTCAGTTTTCACGACCTCTACTTACACTCAAATTTGAAGGGGATTTGTGAAAAAGGATGTCCTTCGGGTGTAAGACTGCTGTGAAAGATTTACATTTTTCTCGGCCGTTTTGCACCTCAGTTGTGTGAGGCTCTCCACACGAAATTAGCTTTTGAAACCGTCTCAAAATCCTCACAAGCTGATTTCAAGCGGTTCGTTTTAAAACCCATTGATTTCAATACATGTAAAAACCATCTGCAGGTGCAGGTGGAGCATTTCCGTCTGGTATCCACTCTTTTGAACAGAGAGAAAAATCGGACTTGCAGGACTTCTCCATTCAAAAAATAAGGATTCCAGACGGACAGCAACCAATTCATTTTTCTTTAACATTGAGGTCTATGGAAAGTGGATTACAAACAGATAATAATCAGTTTTGTGTCTGTTTCGCAATCCGTTTTTTTTTTTTTTCCTCTGCGCATGTTCAGAATGAAGCAGGGGAAAGGGGGGGGGGAAAAACCCCTAAAACAGATTGGTGAAAAACGAAAATAAACATTTTTTTTTTTTTTTTTTTTGGAGTCGTATAGGGCTCACAATCTACATTTTTCTGTATCCGTATGTCTTTTGGAGTATGAGAGCAAATCCATGCAAACATGGGGAGAACATACAAACTTCTTGCAGATGTTGTCCTTGGCAGGATTCAAACCCAGGACTGCAGCGCTTCAAGGCTGCAGTGATAACCACTGAGCCACCGTGTTGCCCCGAACAGTGGCTTTTTTTTTTTTTTTTTTTTTTTTTTTTTTTTAAGTCAATGGGAGCGTATACGGCCTGCAAAATCTCACACGGTGTGTACGTGCCAGGTCACGCGGGAAGTTACTCCGTGTGAATGGGCCCTTATAGTCATAGCCACATAAACCAAGTATTTGCCTTGGTCAAATGATGCAGCAATTTTATAGCCTGTGATTATACATGGGCTGAAATGGCAAATAAGGCTGAGTTCATACAGTGTTTTTTTGGTCAGGAAACTGACTCAAATTCCTCCTCCAAAAAACGCCTCACCATACAGTCCTATAGTGAGGCGTTTTTTGGAGGAGGAATTTGAGTCAGTTTGCTGACCAAAAAACTCTGTGAACTCAGCCTTAGGCTACGTTCTCACGGAGTAACGCGCCACTCATTTAGACACATATACACATGTCAGAGCGAGCCGCTTCAAAACAGATCCCATTGACTTCAATGGGTGCCGGCTTACGCACGCTACCCATTGACATCAATGGGTTATAAAGCCTCCCATTGATTTCAATGTGTAGCGCGCGTAAGTCGGCACCCATTGAAGTCAATGGGATCTGTTTTGAAGTGCTTCGCTCTGACACATGTTTACGTGTCTAAATGAGTGGCGCGTTACTCCGTGAGAACGGAGCCTAAGGGTAACAGTGGATAAAGAAAGATTTGTTTATTGATCTATACATCTATGGTTCCTGAAGATAGAGAACGTCTCTTTGTGGTGCAATGGAAATATTCATATATTTAATAACTATATATACAGTGAAGCCTCTCCAAAATCCACCTCTTTGAGAAGCCCATTTTTAGTTTTCCATATTACTCTAGGTTCACACCTGTGTTCAGGTTTCCATTCGGGAAACATAATCCGCTTAAAAAAGGGTTTGCCTTCAGAAACCCGTGGGCCCCATAGACTAATGTAGTCTGCCGGATTTCCACTCGAAATGGGTATAAAATGCGGAGAGAAATGTAAGATATATTAGTATCTACCTCCTTGCAGGTAATTGTGGCATTTTTTTCTGTACAATCTAGGAATCCAGACTATATGATAATCCACTGTCACTTTAAGTTTTGCAAATGTTGCATATTTATAGATATTTACCTATAGCTTTATTCTTACCAAAACATTGTTTTTAATAATATAACACTATTGCAAGTTCAGGCTATGTTCACACCTGTGCAGGAGTCTCCGATGCAGAAACTCCTGAAAATTTGGTGACGTAAAAAGTGTCTGTACAGACACTTTTTCTCCACTGGATTCAGTTTTAAAATGACAGACCCATTCTGGTCAGTGTGGTCCATCGGACTCTGCATGTTACAACAGACCAGAACAATGGAGAGGCAACACTAGTGTGAACCTAGCATCATTTGTAGACTGAATGGCAGATCTGCCAAAGTGACACAGTAGTATAAGGGCAAGGAAGGCGTCATTGGATAATCACACTCTCCATTTTGTCCTTCTAGAAGCCTGGAAAATTCCACTATGGAAACGCTGTCTGTGTTAGCGTACCCGCCCCCCCCCCCCTCCCTTCCCACTTCTCCCCTCCCGCTGGTGCTGTGTCAGATTCCTACCCAGTACTGACAATAGAATGAAAGGGTCCGGACGTCAATGCCGTGGTGCCAGCCGTACATAGCAGCTCTATGGCTACTTAGTATTTGTATTGATAAAGAGTCAGGATTTGGCTCACATTCAGATGGATGAGGACTCTGACCTGAACATGTCCTCATTTGCAGAACAGATTAAGGGTGCAGGGCTTTGATTAGTAATACTAATCACGTGAATACAGTCATTGCAGTAGCACTGGATATTTATATTATAATATCTGTGATATTTTGCTGCAACATCCATTGTGAAGGCCTCCGTTTCGATTGTACATTCTCCATCAGGCCTGTGTGTTGCTAGAAGCCGCTGATAAGGGGCTGTCACACTTCCTACCTCTCAGCCTGTAAGCAGCCAGGGCGTTTGAGGACAGTAACTCCTGTGTTGCCAGACTGAGAGACTTGCAGGAATACCCTGCACTTTCCCTTTTGCCCTTGTTAACTAACCCTGAATGCGGTTTTGTTTGATAAATTGTGTTGTCTTTTATTTCATGCCTTTAAAATATTCAATGTTCATGTTCTAATATAGGAATATAAAAAAATTATATGTTTTTGTCCATTTTTTTGGTAGGACAGAAGACAGACATTCTATATACATACTTTTGTGCCCTACAAAAGAAATTTACAGAAACAGGATCATTGACTCTGTAAACGGATGGCTGTCCATTTGCTTCCGTTTTCATTCAAATTAGGCATCAATAAAATATGCTCAACAACAGACACGACCAATACAACTATTCATGTGTTATAAATTTATTTATATTGTTTGTCTATAATTGAGCACTTCTAATATATAAGGTAGAGGGGGGTGACGCAAGAGGAAGCAGGGCTGCATCGGAGATAGCATTGCTTATAAAGGGGTCCAGCCATTTTTGTGATGGAGGTTATTTTTCATTACACATAAATAAAGCTGTATGAGCTGTCTACAGTCCGTATTCTTTAATGTGCAGATGGTGCCTGGACATATAAAGTTAACTGTTTGCGTTTCACCGGTATTGATATGGTTAAAATTCATCCTAGAGGGGGAGATTGGCATAGGAGTACTTTACCAGGGGAAGCAGAATGGATCTTCCGTCTGAAGACGGAAAGTCCTCGGGGCCTTAATGAACAACTAAATTTTTGTTGTTTCATTTAGTAGGCTTAGCTAATATGTATTCCGTTCCTTTTCTTTTTCTTTTTCTTTTCATGTTGTGGAAATATTTATTATTCTAGCCGTTATTCTAGCCGTTAATCAAATGGTATGAACTTGCCTATTAAATGCTTATTGAGCATATGACTGACATGCATGATACACTAATTTACATATCCTTATTGCAATTGTTTGTTTAAGTAGGGCTATGTGCTGGGGTTAACAGCTGGTGTATTGGTACGTGTTTCCTTCTGGTCCCGCCCCTTGATGACGCGGCACTATATGGGCGGGTAGGAACGATGTTATTGGGGAACCACTGTTCCTTTCTTGCATGCCAGTGCCAGGATTGGCGTTCTTCTTGCCAATGCGCATGCGCGAGATTCTGGGATCAGGTTCTCGCGCGTCCCTTTGGCTCAGTAAGGCGTTCTATGTTATGACGCGTGGGCTACGTCATCAGTGTGCGCCGTAACGGCACGAACATAGAATACATGCTGAGTACTCAGCGTCAGGAGGTGTGGTTCCGTGCGGCTTTTTAAGGCAAGGTAAGGAACCAATTTTTGTTACCACTGTCACTATGGTGTTAGCCAGCTAGGATGCTAGATGCTGAAGGTAGACCTACCACTGTGGGCGGACCTATTTACCTATTTATTTAGGCAGCTATTTTGCAGTATCCTTGCATTAAGAATTTGTATGAGTCCCCTGATGAATGGCGCATAACAGCTTCGGGAAACAAGGGACAAATAGGGCCGTCAACCAGGGAAAGCTTGGGACTGCCCTTGTTAGGGCGGGAGTCTATGGGAGCCAGGGCCCGGTCAGTAGGGTATATTCCTTACCACCTGGCGTTTCTCTGTGTATCAACTGACTCCTGCTGAAACTCTGGTAAGACTGTTCCACTTTTTTACCTATGTGTGACTGTCTATTGCAAGGGTTATCCTATGTTTAAACAATTTTGAATATAGGTCAATTGCCCATAAACAATATCCTTTCTGTCATATATACAACTATAGTGACTGCACTTGTTTGTTTTTTACATAGAACAATTTTTTAAAAAATAATAAATGTTATGTTTTAATGTGGCATCAGTGCTAAAATATGTATTGACTATTCTGTTGCTATTAGTGCACTCCTTGTAAAAACAAGGCTCTGTATCTATTTGTGCTCGTACATTTTTGCTGGTTTTTGACATATAAAGTTAGTCTGATACGGCATCATATCCTGTGGGTTAATGCTGGAGTGTGAACAGTGGAGGGTTAGATTTAGGGATTAACTACAGAAGGCTTTACATTAGGAATTTGGATAGGCCTGTATGAAAAGATATGTCTTAAGTTTGCGTTTGAAGCTGTAGAAATTGGGAGTTAATCTGTTTGTCCGGGGTAGAGCAATCCAGAGAAGTGGTGCAGCTCGGGAGAAGTCTTGTAAACAAGCATGGGAGGTTCTGATAATAGAGGATGTAAGTCTTAGGCTATTGAGTGAACGAAGAGCACGGGTTGGGTGCTAAGACAGAGATGAGGGAGGAAATGTAGAGAGGTGCAGCATTATGGAGAGCCTTGTGGATGAGACGGATAACTTTATATTGTATTATGTATTGAACAGGGAGCCAATGTAGTGACTGGCACAGACTAGAGGCATCGCTGTAGCGTCTAGACCAGGGGTGGGCAATTAATTTTCCCATGGGGCCTCTTAAGAAATTGAAACTATGCTAGAGGGCCGCGCCACGGAAAATTTAGCTCCACCCACTTCTATGTTGACTCCGCCCATTCCCAATCATCTTTCCATGTGCCCCCACACAGTATAATCCTCCTACAGTCACCCGTACATTATATGTCCCCAAATTATAAAGTTCCCTTCCAACTGCCCCACAGTATTAAGTCCCTTTCCTTGTGCCCCAGTATAAACTGGTGGAAACTAGAGGGGACATGAAGCTGGGACAGCTGGAGGGGGACATTAAACAGTGGGGGTAGTTGGAGGGGGGCAATAAATTGACAGCTGGAGCGGGACATGAAACTGGCGGCAACTAGAGGGGTACATTAAAATCGGGAAGCTGGAAGCAGACAATAAACCGTAGGGGTAGCTGGAGGGTGACATTAAACTGGGGGCATCTAGAGGCAGACAGGTCTCCCTACAGCTTCCTCCACGGTTTAATGCCCCCTCCAGTTGTCCCCAGTTTAATGTCTCCCCAGTTTAAGTGCCCTCTTCATCTACCCCCAGTTTCATGTCCCCCCCTCCATTTCTCCCTCAGTTTCATATCCCCCTTTATTTGCCCCATTTTATGCCCCCTCTCCATCTCTCCCCCAGTTTCATGTCCCCCCCCCCCTCCATCTGCCATCTCTGCCCTATTATAACATTCCCCTTCCATCTCTGTCCCTAGGTTACTGAGACACATACAGACAGAGACACATACAGACAGAGACACATACAGACAGAGACACATACAGACAGAGACACATACAGACAGAGACACACACATACAGACAGAGACACACACATACAGACAGAGACACACACATACAGACAGAGACACACACATACAGACAGAGACACACACATACAGACAGAGACACACACATACAGACAGAGACACACACATACAGACAGAAAGACACACACATACAGACAGAAAGACACACACATACAGACAGAAAGACACACACATACAGACAGAAAGACACACACATACAGACAGAAAGACACACACATACAGACAGAAAGACACACACATACAGACAGAAAGACACACACATACAGACAGAAAGACACACACATACAGACAGAAAGACACACACATACAGAAAGACACACACATACAGACAGAAAGACACACACATACAGACAGAAAGACACACACATACAGACAGAAAGACACACACACACACACAGAAAGACACACACACACACAGAAAGACACACACACACACAGAAAGACACATATAGATAGATACACACACACACACACACACACACACACACACACACACACACACACACACACACACACACACACACTCTTCAGCCTGCATCTCACCTTACATCTCTCAATACCTTATGACACACCCCATGTCTCCATCTTCCTGCCGGCACTAAGACACGCCTCATAGACACGCCACTCCTAGTCAAGCTGTGCGGGCCGGACTGATTCAGTCAGAGGGCCGGATATGGCCCGGGGACCGGGCTTTACCCAGGTCTGGTCTAGACTAATAGATGAGCCTAGCTGCTGCATTCAGAATATATTGAAGAGGGAAGAGTTTAGTGAGGGGAAGACCGATTAGTAAGGAGTTACAGTAGTCAAGGCGAGACAAAACGAGAGCAACAATAAAGGTCTTTAATGTTTCTGTGGTAAAGAAAAGGCGGATTCTGGAGATGACATGAGCATGTGTGTGATTGGATATGGGATGAAGGAAAGTTCTGAGTGAAAAATAACCCTGAGGCAATGGGCATGCTGCCTAGGATTATGGTAAGGCCAGATACTGCAATGGATATATCAGGGACAGATCTAATAGATGGTGGAAAAAGCAGTTCAGTCTGAGAGAGTCCGTTTCAGATAGAGTGAAGACACTATATTTGAGACAGCAGAGAGACGGTCACTTGTGTTCTGCATTAGTGCAAGAGTGATGTCACAGAATGAAATATATAGTTGGGTGTCGTCAGCATAAAGATGGTACCGGAAGTTAAATCTGGTGATGGTTTGTCCAATAAAGGCTGTGTAGAGAAAGGGGCCTAGGACCGAGCCCTGAGGAACCCCAACTGCGAGGGGAAGGGACAATGCCAGCATATGATGCACTGAAAATAATTGCTACAATAATTCAAGGAATTCCAAAGGGTTCACTTATTTATTTATTTTTAACAACTCTATGTGTATAGTCAACATCATCTGTTATTGACTATATATTTAATTGTCCATTGTCAGGTGGAGTCAATAGAAATATTGCCCCAATGCTGTAGACCCCCACCCCCACCCCACTAGATCTGTTGCATTATGTTGCCATCCTATTAGGTAATAACATGTAGTATTATATCTGTATTGTTTCAGAATGTAAGCTATGGAAATGGATAGACTGAGGAGCAAAGAAGTTTTACTTTATTTCATAATGATTTCTTCTTCCATATAGAAAGCAATCATGTCTTCAGAAGGATGGACACCCTCAGAAAGAGACTCGACATCTAGCAAGCTGATCAAGAAGTCTAAGGAATCTCCTTTTGTCCCTATAGGTAAAGTAATGTATATTCATCCTGTAGTACATTTTATTAGTTCTGCTGTGTGTCACTTGTTTTCCATGCTTATCACAGGGTAGAGTCTGGTCTGTTATTTATTAGATCAGCTCCATCATTGGTGCTCCATTGCCATGAATGGAACATCAGTCATGCAAGTGCGTTGGCGCACCGTTCACAAGGAGGCTTTAGGGGGACTTTTAGCCCCCTCATTGCTGGAGTTCCTGGTGGATTTAATCCTTATTTTATACCCTATGGATAGGGAAAATGTTTCCTTAATGGGGCTCCACATTGCGAAAACACTACCCACAAAGTGGATGGGATTCTGGTTAATCCCATCTACACATTGTAGAGAGAAATCTGCAAAGTAAATGGTGCAATTTAAAAGATGCAGTTTTTCTTTCTGCATAGGTATAATAGAGGCAGAAAGTCCACAAAGGAAAATTCTGCAGATTTTCAGTGAAAAACACTGCTGAGAAAAATGCAATGCGTTGCTGCCACAGTTTTTTCCGCAGCATTTTATTTGCTTTAGTGTGAGGGTATGGAAGCTAATGTATTACGCTAGGTTCACGTGTGCATTAGGCTCTCTGTTCTTTGGGTTCACTTGGTAACCTGAAAAAACGGAAACCCAATCAGCTTAAAAGGCTTAGTCACGAAAACCTATAATGGGGTCTTCTTGGTTTCTGCCTGCTTTGCACATGAAAGAAGTGTAAAAATGTGGAGAGAAAAGTCCTGAATGCATTTTTCAAGCGAATTTGGGGACCGAAACCCTCAAAAAGAATCCAGGCGCAGGCGTGAACTTTGACATTTTGTAATCCCCTATTGCATAAATACCCTTTTCTCTTGTAACAACTTTGCTTTCTGCAGTTTCTGTATACTGAGCAGACCAGCCCCTGGAGTCAGCTGTTATATAGTAAAATGTATAAGACTGCCGCTGACCATCTGTCTTCCGCACAGCTGGATTGCTTTCTGGTCAGCTCTCTCAGAATAATATCTCGCATCGTACATACAGTTGGAATACTGAGCTAAACAGATTTTTATGTAATTTTTGACAACAGCAATGAGGTTTTGGGTCAGGATCAACTTGACAGATATTTATTACTCTACCTTAAAACCAGTACTGTGGAGTCTGGAAGCCTCTGTCTCCAATTCCTCCATTTTTCTACGCTTTGAGTACTACAGTGACTCTGATGCCATAAACTGCTCATGTATAATACTGTACTTATTAATACCAAATTTACTGTAGTAAGATGGTAATGTCTGGCTTTGGTTGGATATATAATATATATATCATATTTTTTTATTCTGAAGTTTGTACATTATCAACTCTGACTCTACTGAAAACTCACTCCAACAAGGGGGGGTCCAAGTAATTTTGTCTCCCCTATAGATCCCTGATGTTTGATTATCTCCTGCCTACACATGAGCACGTCAGCAAATAAGCGGATGAAGGGTTATGTCCCATTCCATTACTTGTGAACTCTGACACTTTCTTTTTCCCCCACTTTTTTTTTTTTTTTTTTTTTTTAATTTCAATTTTGCCAAGAGTATGCCAGATATCATCATAAACTTGTAGTGTTTGTAGCAGATGTCTTTGATCAGTCACTGCCGTGGCATCTCTGCTGCGTAAAAAAAAAAAAAAACAGAGGCCCACTGCTATGGCGATCTGGTGGAAGCTGGGAAAAAACAGAATCATGACAAACCCTCAGGGCCAATTAATGTGATTACATTATGTGCAAATTCAACAGAAAAAAAAACATTGTAACATATTTCATTGGATACCATATTTATAGAGATTTCTATAGGAGACTATCTCTGTACGTCTCTGTATAGCAGTACATGGGGGGGGGGGGGGTGCAGCTTTGACACTCGTCCTTATGCAGAGTTGTAGTTTTAATATGAAATGCATACTTGGTAATAGACTTTGAAGTTTGCCTTTTTGTATTTATTGAAACGACAGATTTCTCTCATCATCTCTATTTAGATAATGATAATATTGAACACATCTAATTAGCAGTGAGCACAGCCAGCCTGACAAATGGCAGTGACATGATCGGGTGAAATGTAACTTTAATATCCAACAGAGCTTGTCATGATGGCTTTGAAATGAAGAACTATGACATATATACTGTAATTGTCTACATTAAAGGCATATTAACCTGTTTATCTACAGCGCCCATTGTGTAGTTACACTGCATAAAATACAGTGGTTCACAGTTACTAATAGTCCTCTCGGATGTAGCAGAGTTAAGCACACAGGCTCTTCTACAACTCAGGTATAGCAGAGTTGAGCGCACAGCTCTACTATATCTCAGATGTAACAGTTGAGTACACAGCCCTGTTATACCTGAGATGTAGCAGAGCTGTGCACTCAACTCTGCTACATCTGAGATGTAGTAGAGCTGTGCGCTCAACTCGGCTACACCTAAGATCGGACCACAATGGAGACTGCTGTGGACCGATCTTAGACTCCGCCTCCTCACAGACGAGCCTCCAGCAGGACCAGCGTTGATTGGCCAATGCTGTACACTGTATGGCATTCGGCCAATCAACGCTGGTCAATGCATTCCTATGAGAAAAAGGCAGCTCCTGCATAACGCAAGCTGCCAGGGATCCCGACTAGCATATAATGGGCTGCCACAAGATGTGCTTGCAGGTGAAGTTTGAAAGTGATGAGACCTTTCCAGCCAGAGCTAAATGCGAGAGTAAATTCAATGCAAAAACATTGTGGCAGCGCACCATATGCTAGTTGGGATCACTGGCAGCTTGTGGTATGTGGGAGCTGACTTTTTCCCATAGGAATGCATTGACCGTACACTTGCATGTATCTCGGGCTGGCAAGGAAGGTATATAGAGCTCCAAAGAGCTGTTTGTACAGTACATCTATCCCTGTCTAGTTCACAGTCTCATATGAACCGAATCTGAAATACACTATTCATATAAAGTGGTCTCCTGACTTAGCCAGCCAATTACTTTTCCAGATATTTATTTATTTATTTATTTTCTTTTCGATGCCTACGTTTTCCTACTTCCTATCCACCTCTCCTGCACAGTTATTGGTATAAAAAAAGCACCAGGGAAGGTGGGAGGGGAAATGAATTTTTACTGCGTTTGCCACGTGGTATTCGATTGGAATCGGATGTCTCGAACAGCCTGATAGTCGATTGAATACCAATTCGATCGAATGCTGTTCGTTCATCTCTACTTATAACTAGTTTGTTTACGTGTAATTCTGCCAAGAGTAACCTTACAATAACAAATAGCTGAGAGAAGCCCAAATGACCATCATATAGGAGATCCAGGAATACTGAACTGCAAATGTAGGACAAATACATGCAGGCATGACACAGGAAAAGAGCAGCCTATGAGCATGGCCAGGAAAGCTGCTTGCTGTCTTGTGAATAATATTCCTTCTGCACACACACACACACAAGCAGATAGAGGAAGACTCAAGCACTAAACTTTTGTTACATTGTGAGATTTTTCAGAATGTTCAGTCCTTTGCACAGGCAAAGCATTCTGCCGACATGAGAGGAGCTGATTTTCCTCACAACCTCCACATCTGCATTCACTGCGTGAACATCTATAGACACAAAACTTCCCCAGTAATGGAGAGAACTGGAGTTTAGAAGGGAAACTCCTAGTGGCAGGAGCTCTAGAGCATAAATCTGCAATTTTGGCCAAGAATCATGTTGTATTAAATGAGACTAAGTTGTCGGAAAAGTTAGTGACCATTTTACTTTTAAGAGTCACTCAGGAGGTGACATGTATTTACCTTCCTGAACCAGAGCTATTACAGGAACATGTCATATTAACGGGGTATAAAGAGGACATGGTTCTGCAGATACAATGTATGAAGTGGCATCCTGGACTTATCTGTCTGATAAGTATTAATGTCACTCAGCATGTGACATCTAGAGTCTGGCACATGGTGACTGACATCAAGTATCTGAGATAGTTATAGCAAACAACACAGCATATAAAGGTTGTCCTCTCATTTTCTGCACTAACTAACCCAGGGATTTTTATCAAAGTATCTGGAACTGCTAAAATAAAAAATGACGTATAGGATGGCATTGTACAGCTTATATGTACACCTGTCTGCCTTAGCAGCTACTGACAGGTGAAGCAAATAATTGACTATCTTGTTATAATGGCACCTGTCACACTGTGGGATAGATAGACAGCAAGTGAACAGTCCGCTGTTGAACTTTGTGTTTGAAGCAGATAAAATGGGTAAGTGTAAGGATCTGTGTGACTATGACAAGGGCCAAATTATGATGGCTAGACCACTAGGTCCCAGTATCTCCAAAATGGCAGGCGTTGTGGGGTGTTTGAACTGGCTGAAGAAGGGCAGCTGGTGAACTAGTGATGGGGTTATTGATCCCCCAAGGTTCTGGTACAAAGAAGAGGAGGCTAACACTGTCTGGTCCTGTCCCATACAAGAACTGCAGTAGCACAGTTAAATTGTTACTAGGTCTGAAAAGCTAAATGACATACCTCACCTGGTACGTGCTGTCACAGTGAGCATTTGGGTGATCCATGCTTTGTCAGAGAATATTAATTTACTTACCTGGTCCCTGAAATGCAGATGGTGGATTCTTTTTTTGGTAATGTACTTGTGTTTAGCAGCATAGAAAAAAAAAAAACATTATTTTTGAGGCATTCCAATGAATTCATTGATAGGAAAATCTTATGGGCATTGCTCTGTCTCCTGTTAAGTCTAATTTTTTTTGTGTTGTTTGTACTGATGAATTAAGGATAGGTCATCATTTATTATGCTTATTTGTATAGCACCATCATATTCTGCAGTGCTTTACAGACATTTACAGTCACTGTCCCATATAGGGATCACCTTGTACATTCCCTATCAGTATGTCTTTGTAGTGTGGGAGGAAACACATGCAAACACGGGGAGAACATACAAACTCCTTGCAGATGTTGTCCTTGGCAGGATTTGAACGCAGGACTCCAGCACTGCAAGGCTGCAGTGCTATCTATCCACTGAGCCACCATGCTGTCATCCGTATCATAATCCCTGAAAATCCCTTTAATACACTTATTCAACATAAATATGTCATTTTCCTTTTCTTTCATAGGGATGGCTGGCTTCATGGCAGTGGTGGCTTATGGCCTTTACAAACTCCGCAGTCGTGGGGACCAGAAGATGTCGGTACATCTTATTCATATGAGAGTTGGTGCCCAAGGATTTGTTGTTGGTGCTATGACTTTTGGTAGGTAATACATCATATACAGTAATATAATTGTATATGGCAGGGAATGTCTCTTCTGTATTACAGGATCAGCAGAATTACCTGAATAAAGTGGTTAGTAAGCAGACACAATATGACAAGTAATTCTAGAAAAATGATATAAAAATAAATTGTCATTCATTATTCTTTTTTTAAATATATTGTAAAATAATGATGACTCCTTCATATACATGGAAGATAACTAACATGTGAACAGACACTGAAGATATAATGTGTGACAGGGATACATGTATGATTCATTTAGATTATAGAAATTCCTAAATTCCAGGAAACGCACCATAGATCCAGCAAAGGCTTGGAATTGTTTAGTAATTGTAATGTAAGGGATCTTGTTGGTAGCGGATCCAGTAGTCCGGTTCAATGTTTTTTCTCTAGTAAAGGCTGCAACACTGCGTATTGCAGTATCCATTTATTTCTTCAGGCGGAAAACACCTGAAGAAAGGTCATGTCGCTTCTTTTTTCTGCTAGCTGAAAAATAACTAGCAGAAAAAAAAAAGCTAGTGGGAAAAAAAAGCTAGCTGTTCACATAGGGCTCCATTAGGGGCTGATTTTGAAGCGAAGTCCGCTGTCAAAAAACTCCCCTTTGCCCACGTGTGAACTAGCCCAAAAAAGAAGCGACATGACCTTTCTTCGGGCGTTTTCCGCCTGAAGAAAGCAATAGAAGTGAATGGGAGGCAAAAACTGCGCGGTTTTTTTTCCGTGCGTTTTTTTGCAAAAATAAGCTAGCGGTTTTTTCAGCCCATTCACTTTATGGGAGGGGAAAACAGCCTGGCTTTTTTTGGAAGCGGTTTTTACAAAAAAAAGCTCCAAAAAAAGCTTGGCAAGGTAAAAAAAAAAAGCTTCCTAATTAGAAAGCAGTTTTTTTTCAGGACCAAAATCAGCCAGGAGGTTTTTATGTGTGAACTAGCCCTTAAAGGGAGTCTGTCAACAAGAAAATAAGTATCAAACTAATGACCGTACCATGTAGGGCGACTTCTACACTTGCCAAAGATGTATTTTGTATTCTGCATTGCAGTTCCATTTTTTACGAAAATCAGTGTTTTAATTGAAATTGCTGATTCTCCTGGTGACAAACTCCCTCTAAGGTAAAAGGACACTTTGGTATTTGCTCATCAACTCGCTTGTTTAAAAAAATAAATAAATAAATAAAATTGCCTGGTGTATAGTACTTTTAGGCTAAGGCCCCACACTGCGGAAACACAGCTTTTTCTGTTGCAGATTTTGTTGCGTTTTTTTTTTTTTGAGCCAAAGCCAGGAGTGGATTGAGCAAAAGATAGAAGTATAAGAACTTCCTATATATTTCCCATTCCATTCATGTCCATTCTTGGCTTTAGCTCAAAAAAACGCAGCAAAATCTGCAACAGAAAAAGCTGCGTTTCCGCACTGTGGGGCCTCAGCCTTAATCAACTAGCTGAGTAAAATACTGATCTCTTAAAAAAATAAATAAATAAAAAAATATTCAGAATTCCTGGGCCTTGTGTGACTCTCTCTTTTTCTGATTTAGGGGTGTTATATTCCATGTATAAGGAATATATCAAGCCTAGATTTGATCATGACTCGGACGAATGAAGTAAATGGAAGCATCCAGTATCACCGTAGACCTGTCTGGTAATCGACCTTCTGAACCCCGGACAAGCTTATTCATATAGAGTTTTAGATCTGTTTTCTCACTTTGTAACAATACCACATATAGGACGTTTTATTGATTGTGAGGATGTCAAAGTAAATCGGCTGCTTTTATAGTTCTAGTTGCAGTTTGCCTGGAATTTTCCAATTTATGGTGCAAAAATTGTTTCCAGTATTAGGTGGAGGGATGCACTACACCAGCACAAAACACTTTAATTTTACCTTTTTTTTTTTTTTTTTTTGCTCATTTATAGGAATTGTCCCTTAATGGACAAATGAATATGCTTTATCACTTCTCCTATCGCAGTAATGTGACTCCTTAGATGCCACACTGTACCCCAGAATGATGCCAGTGAAAACTTTAAAGCATTCTGCAAAAAATAATCTCTCCTGCAGCACAGTTGATAGAAAATTAAAAATGTTAATTAAAAAAGTTTTGTAATGTGAAGATATCATTTATTTATTAAAATAACTACTATATTGTGCAGAAGTCATAACACATGAAAACAAATATACAAATGTGAGTTATCCTATCATATTTTGTACCATATGGTGAATCAAAAACAAAATGGTGGCATTACAAAATACAATTGGTCCCGCAAAATTCAAGGCCTATTTGGCAGATAAAGAAGTTTAAGACTCTTTAAATGCTACGGTGAAAACAAGTTACCCCCTATCCACTGAAGTCCATCACTCAGCTCTGAGTGACCGGAATACCCCTTTAATTTAAGCCCCAAGTAGAGTGGTCACTAAGGGGTTAGTACACATAGAAAGTAATCCTTTTGTATGGATGGATATTGCCTGCACTATTGTAGCAGTAATTCTGACTCTGGTTTATGGTCACAAGTATTGTCAAGTTTGGCTTTGCTGTGACTCTTAAGCGCCTGTTTCAAAAAGTGAACTGAAGTCTAATGGTTAAAAATGTTGTTGAGCGTGATAGTGAGGATCTCCTCAATATTAGATGGATGGGAGTCCGATGCCCAGCACCCCCAATAATCAGCTGTTCCCAGCAAATGCCGCAACTAACACAAACCATTTAGCCAAAAGCACAGCTCCATTCTCCATGTAGTACAAAACAAAGTATATCCAGCACGTAAGTATGCTTATTGCTAAAACTTAGCTTTTAATAAAAAAAATTCAATGTCCATAAAATTTTAGATCACGAGACGAGCAAATTCAACATGGAGGAAAAAAAGGAACTGTTTCACAAAAACATACCCCACCGTCAAGACCACCACGCCATCGACTGATGCGTTTCGGGGCAACGCCCCTTACTCCTAGTCATAGTGGCTGAACTATGTTACTGCAGCTCAGCTCCGTTTCAAATTGGACATATAGCTGACCATGCACTACGTGAACAGGCAAAACTCATCCATATATAAGAAATACTTCTATTAGGTAGGATACAGTATGGTAGGTAATGTAAAAGCACAATATAGAGATCTTAAGCTTTAAAAGTCTTTTCTGGGATAACCGTATTGATGGTCTATTTCGAGGATGGGCTGTCAGTATTAGATGATTGGGGGCCTGACTCTCTACACACAATACAAGTGAACTGGATACAGCGGCAATACCCTGAACCACCACTAAGTAGAGGGCGTGCAGGTAGATGGCCAAGTGTCAACAATGAGACTGCAGTGCTGGCCATAGCCCCCACCACAGCCCTTTAAACAACTATTTAGTGGGGATGTCAATAGTTGGACCCCACCATCAGCTACTGATGTCCCATCCGAAAAATAGGCCATGAATATTGTGATTTTAGAGAATCTCTATACAATCATAAATGTATTCAGCTCCTCTAAAAATATCAGTTCCATCCCTACATAAATGCCATTGTTAATGTTTGACTTCACCTTATTTCTTATGGGTCCTTTATTTAGACTGGTTCCTGTCTATGCGAGTCCTCTGCTTGTACTGTAGCCTCACCTTCCTATAGGCACTAGTATGGAGAAGAAGAGGGATAACCAATGTGGTTTTGCACATAGGCTATCAGTTTTAACCCTAATACAGAAGAGACTAGAGTCCGTTTTCCTCCTCTATATCCTTTCTATTATCTTTGGACCAGTTCCTAATGACTAACAAGGGCCCCTCTCTCCAGGGGCCCCATCTTAGCCATATGGAATGTACACTCTTAGTATTGCAAAGTAGAACATATTTTTTTTCCCCCCATCATTGTATTAATAGACTGAACACTCAGCCCTTTATCATCTGGCATACATAGATCATACCCAGTGGTGGTAGGACAGTGCACTGAGCTGTGATGTGTTCTGTCATCGTGTGTGTATTGTACATCACCAGCCACCAGTACAATGGAATGTCCTTTGGTGCTTGTGTCAGATGTTGGCCGTCCTAGTCGCTTCATGGCTGTGCGTAACAGTTAATGCAAGGTGAAGAATATATTTATAAATCACTTACGTAGTTCTTCGTGATGCTGCATAAGGAAAAGCAACCAAAAGTATAATTCTGTACAGTACATGCCAACGCTGGTTACGGAGTGACTGAATTATCTAGTAGAATATATTTTTGTATTCATTTTTAACCCCTGGTTATGTGAAGTGTGGAAAGAATGTTGGATTGTGATCCGTGTCCTAGGCCAACAGACTTACGGTATGTACATGTGTAATATAGGATTTTTGAATTGAATGTCTCCATTTGAAAGGTGTTGTACTGGTTATATTTCTAAAAAAAACCAAAAAACAAAACCTATTAAAAAATAAATATATATAGTACTTATCTGTCCACCCACCCCCCCAGGCACTCAGCGACTGTACTGTCATCATGGTTGTCATTGCATAGGCACAGTGCTAGGAATAGGGAACGTGACTGCTGCAGCCACTGATCTGATGCAGCAGCCGTCACGTGCTGTATTCATGTAAACGGGGAATGGAAGAATTAGGGGGGAGGCAGTGCTGAAAATTATTTTTGGATTTTATTCACTTTTTTTTTTGTATCTAGAGGATTCCTTTAAAGAATAGTTATTTGTGATGCGGGACTATACACAGACATTTTGTACTTCTTATGTACAGGAGCTGGACAAAGTAACGTAAATACCTCTATAGTTTTTGTGTCACTGTTGATAAACATTATTACTTGTGCAGTTCTTAAAATATATTTGTTTTAGGGGAGTGGTAGATCAAACTTGATAGAGTGGCAAAGGGGACTGATTGTCTGTGTATACCCGGTATGGGCTTTAGTGACCCGAGTTGATGGGTGAATTAAGGTCTGATGATTTCATGATCACCTATCAATATGAAAAGGCTTCCAAAACATCTTCAGACAAAAGCCGCTGTGGTCAAAAGTCAAAGTTTGACATTGGACAGAAGAGCATTTAGCCCAAAACATACAAAACTACAGCCCCTTAAATTACTGTAGTTGAATGCAAGTTTAAGGACACCAACATCAGTGAAAACTGTTAGGCATGCACTGCATAAGGATATATCCATGGTGGTGCTGCAGTAGAAAAACCAAAGTCTAGCTTTGACTTTCAACCACAACTGTTTCCATCATCAAATGTTTGTCTGGTCTTTGTAAACTAAGATGTGATCAGCTCAATACACTCGTCAAATCAACTCAAACTTGAGTCACAGATGCCCTAACCATACACACACCAACAACATCCTTTGGAAATTTGTTGAACCTGATATATCATGCCCCTTAAAAACAAATACAATTTATCAACAGTGATTGAAGTTATTTGACTAACAAAAAAGAGAGCATTACAAGTAATGGCAGGCTTGTCAGGCAAACACAGCCATGTACAAATAATAGTGCTCACATTATTGTTGTCCAACTCTTATATTACGAGATATTTTTACATATTTGCTTTCAGCTCCTTTTGGTCATAGTAGACTAATGGGTGGAATTAGAAAACTTCTAATATTTTGCAGGAAAATTTCTCTGATGTTTTCAGAAGGTGCTGCTGAGTTCTTGCCATTGCCTGCACCAGGAAGTGGGAAATTGATCACTGTCATCTCACACCTCTGCCTTCACATGCCCAGATCACTGGGTGCGGACGTGTTGCTTCATGCCAGTAGCCCTTAAAATTACAGGAAAACTGCATACTGGCAACACAGGTGATCGTATTGTGTAGCACAGACAGTACATACCGTATACAGTATCCTAAAGATTAGTGTGAAGGTTAGGGTATAATATTTTTTATACATAGACACAGCAGCTTATCTATATGGACAGCTGTGTCTGCAACTGCTTCTCGGTCTCATTCAGATTGAGTTGTAGTACCAAGCCCAGCCACTTCATTGTATATGAGAGTGTGTATGTAGAGCAGGGTTTTGGGCCACCAGCGATCACACATTGATGGCCTATCCTAATAATAGATCATCAGTGTTCATGCCCTGGAAAGTTCCTTTAGGCCGATGCCCCACTTTACAGAAAAGCTGACCCAAAGTCAGGAGTGGATTTAAATGGTAGGGAGAAGCGTACAGTAAGTACTTTCCTTTTCTGACCACTTTTGACTGGCTCAAAAAAACGCAACAAAATTTGAAAAAAAGCGGCTTTTCTACAACGTGGGGCCTTAGTCCTAAAGCTATTTTACATAGCTGATGGTGTTGTATCTCCCACTAATATAATTCACAACATAATACAAAAAACATTCAGAATATAAATGACGCACAAGTTCTCCTTTGTTCCCCAGGGTAGAGAAGGAGTCTGCAACCTTTTGGCTGTTCTTTGGAATATTTAGAAGTGAATGGCGTAGGCTGAGGGTTGTAGTTTTAGAACAGCTAGTGAGCCAAAAGTTTCTGGCCCCGGGTGTTGACTGCGCTGTATCAATTATAACTGGTAGGTTACTGGATAGTCCGCTTTGGTCACACTGCCAGCCTGTTAACATGGGCAAATACCAATCTACACCAAAACTGCTAATATGATCATCTTTTGTCCTGGGAAATATTATCAAACTAGTACAAATGGAAAGTGTTGCAGTTGCCTGGAGTAGCCAATAGATTAAGTCTTTGATTTACCAAAGAAAATTGCAAAACCTATTCTCAAATAAGTCCTACTTACAAGGTCCAGAGAGTGAGGTGCTCTTCCTTGAGGTTCTGAAGCGTCACTATAGCCGTACTTGTCCACTTTAGAAGCCTGTGCACATGTACATCAAGGCTTCTGCTTCTGACAGATCCATGGAGCAGAATAGACCGTAATGGTCACCATTATCCGTGGCAGAATACAGGCCAATAATAAAATTTACTATTAGAAAATTCCTAGTATGACACGACTGGAAAATACTGGCTTCATAGAGTGTAAGGGCCCATAATGGAGCATACACAGTCACCATTTTGATGGCTGTGAACTTGGTTCACTGGAGACTTTCTTTGTCATTGTATAATAATAATTGTGAGAATCTAACCAAATGAACATTACAGAGGTTAGCTACCTTTTCAAAATTGATGGTCTTTGTTTAAGATAGACGAGGGCCAACTTGAGGGACCCCTACAGTGCTCGCTCACTTGGAAAACAGCTAAAATGTTGTCCGAGTGCTCCATTTTGGGGTCTAGACGGTAGGCCATCCAATTTTAAAAGGTGGATAACCCTTAGAAGACATTCCGCACCTTATTGCATGTGACCATGGCTGTTTGGAGATTGTGGACAAAACTACATTTTGTCTCTTTATGCTATTGTGTAAATTTGATCGACTTATACATTTTTACATGCCACTTTGCAGACTGAAGGCATAGTTCATTCTGACTAATTTGGTTGGTCTGGGTTTTTGGGTTCATGTACAAGCCTGTATGGAGTAGTAATAGGGTTACTATAGAGGTACATAAGGCCTCACTGTACTTCTATACGTCTAAAAGTTCACAAGGTTTTTTGGTATAAAAATCCAACAGACATGAAATTGCGCCATGTCTCTTCAAATTTCATATGTCTGAAGGTAGAGTATTCTGAATCTAGGGGAAAATATCTGCACAGGTCTTATGACTCCGTACGAAGGTGTCCATGTGCATGAGCCCTAAGGGTCTTCCTGACACCCAGCTCCTCGATATTTACTCTGTGAAATAAATATGGAGATTTACAGTAGTTGTTAAAGTGCCTTTTACAGATAGTAATATGTGCACTGTGTATGGTCCCACAGATGGGATTTGTGCCATTATCAGGCCTATACACAATAAATTGGTCATTTTCGAGTCAGGGGACAGCGCAACTTCAAGTAACAGCTGACTTAAGAGGCATTTTATTTTCTGATTTTATTGCAGCTTTATGGATGCAGTTTCTATAGATCCTTTTGTTTATTACATCAGAACAAGCGGCTCTAGGGACTGTACATGATTGTATTCTTGTCTGTTTAGCCTTGTCATTACTACAGTAACATAAGCCAGCTATAATATATACTAAATTCTATATATGACTGTGGGACTGTTTTACCTTTTGTGTTGTAAGGCTGTATTGTTTGATTTGTGCACTATTAAATATCATATTAATACATACAATGTTGTTGTGTTATTTTGTCATGGCTTTATAAGAAATCAACAGCAAACACACCTTTATTCATGTGGTCACTTTTTATTTTAGTTAGCCCTCATTATACAGTTTCCTTTTAAGCCGATACATGAAAGGCACTTTGACAGCCCACTGCTTCCTCTAGTGGGTGATACAAATGTCTACCAACATAGAAGTCTCCTCTAAATTCTGTAGGTTTGGGTGGGCACTGAGGATTGCTCTCGTGTAAGAGTTGAATGTCTCGTTTCTGCTCAGATAGCGGTGCTTGTTCTCAGCTGCTGCTTTCTCTAGCTCCCCTACACGAGTTTGCTGTTGCTGCACGACAGAGCGAAGATGCTTTATGCAGTTATGATTTGGTAGTTCATCTTTGGGCATTTCCAGACCGCATCCCTGCTCACATGTCACTGGTCGCTTTGGATTATGTTCGCAGTCGTTTAGGTGAGACATGAGGTTGTCCAGTCGCACAATGGTGGTACAGCCAAAAACCACGTTGTCACATGTAATTTGGAGCTCATCGCCCATCACCGACACTAAACACGTGACCAGCACCAACCCCAACGGTCGCTCCGTAGCTCCGTTTACCCCTAACAGAAGCTGACGCCACCCCCGCCTCTCAGCTCTGCTGCTACGCAACCCACAGCCAAGTCACGCCTGACCGTCCCGTGACTGATAAGTGACGTTACCCAATCACATGGCAGAGATCTGAAGAGTGGGAGTGAACCAACATAGAAGGCAACAACATGATGCTAAAACCTTCGCGTGACAAAAGATTTCACTTTACATTATTCTCTAAAATGACATTGGAGCTCATTTATAAAGTGCAAATGGATAGCTTGACGTACTAACAAAGGTGGAATGAGAGGTCTTTGGGGTAAAGCTGGCCATACACATTAGATTTAGACTGCCATCACTTGTCTAAGGAGTGTTCTAGTTCCTATTTTTAACCTCTGAAGAGGTGTGTGTATGTATAGTGTATATATAAAATCACTTTATATACAACTCTCCCTCCAGCCAGGATTCCAGCAAGGAGTCTCCATTCAGGTCCGCAGTCAGTCTACATGTCAACCAGTTATTAGGTGAGCATTGGTGTTTTATTTGAACTGCTCAACCACTGGTTGTATCACTTATGTGTGGACCAAAGGACAGGACCACAGGGGACCAAAACTCTCTGTTGAGTACACATTGATTCATTATTTTGTGCCTCTGTGGGGGCTAAAAATAGGAAATGGAACACCCCTTTATAGAGAATCTGTAATGGGGAGTCTGATCTGTCAAACAGCAAGTTATAAAGCAGGAGGAACTAAGTATACTGATACATAGGTCTAGGGGGAAAGATTCAGCATGACGCTGGGTTCACACCAGCGTTCGGGTCTCTGTTCTTAGGTTTCTGTCTTCTTCATGCAGAAGACGGAAATCTGTCATGCCAAGTCTGGCCGTGAGCGCTGGTGAGCGTTTTATGCTCTCCGCGGCGAAACTGTTTTTTTGTTTTTTTTAAACCGGACACAGAGTCCTACATGTCCGGCTCTATGTCCGGTTTTAAAAAAAAAAAAAAACGGTTTCGCGTCAGAGAACATAAAACGCTCACCGACGCTTACGGCCGGACACTTTTCAAACCCATTCAAATGAATGGGTTTGAAAACATGCCGACAGGTTTCCATCTCCTGCCCTGTTTTGTACAGGAAACGGAAACCAGCAGAACGCACCCCCTGGCGCAGATGTAAACGAGCCCTAACTTGTGATTTTACTCATTCAAGTCCCTGTTCATTCTGGACTTCTGATTCCAGGGAGTCGTCTCACCCACTGCCACTGGACTCCTAAGCATGGACTGAACAGGGATTTCAGTTAATAAATTGCAAGTGATACTGAAACTGTACAGTATGGTGGCCATAGACATTCAATAGTTTTCAGCTTGTTTGGTTGACAGGTATTCCTCCTGACCCCCCGAAAAATCTGTAATAAAAAAAAAACAAAAAAAACCTACTTTTCATTAGCATATGGCCTCAGCCTTTGAAATGATCCTAATACTGCGATTGTTGTACCACATTAACAGTGAATACCGTGTTTCTCCAATAATAAGACAGGTTTTAAGGTCTTATATAATAAGATGAGGTCTTATATTATTTTTTTTCTCTGGAAAAAGGACTAGAGCACAGTTTCGGGGGTAGGTCTTATTCTGCAGGCACCAGAGCAAATTAGAAACTTTTCTGATTCACTTTGGACAAATCCAGTAAAATGGTTAGGGTTAGTAACCTTGACCCTAACTTACATTCACAATTGATGGTGCAGGACCAGTGGGTCTTAAAACAAATTTCCTAGCACTCTCGCTATATATATATATTGTGTGGCAGTGGCCCCGTGCCCGCTCTATCTCCTGTACGCTAATGGGGAATTTCTGTAGCGAAGGGCAGCGTCTGTGAGAGCGAGCAAGGGTAGCACCCAACATCTGGTCACGTACTTAGCCAAGTAGCGGTCAGGAGCCAGTACTCGGAAGGCAGTAGGTGGGTCTGGAGTGGATTTTGCCCTGCTGTGGCAGGAGGTAGCGGGGCACTTGTCCAAGACTGTTGGGAGCTATGGTATACCTATTCTCTGTCCCTGTGATGTCACGTGACATAACCTAGGACTGGAGGCACTGACTGTAACTAGGGCTTAATTTTGGAGAAGGGTTTATATTTGAAGCCTACTCCAAAACCCCTGCAAAATCAGGCTAGGGCTTACTTTTGGAGAAACAGCGTAGTTACTCATCTGCCACATGTATTCCTACCAAATAATATGTTGTTGTTTTTGTCATTTGCCACATTCCCTATTTATATGCCACCCCATTACACAGAATTTTGTTTCCAGCTATTCACATATCAGCAATCCTGATAGGATAGTGTACAGTGGAGTGACATATCCTTTAACCAATGGCAGTGTGAGGCAGGTTGGCATGAATGAAAGATAATGGAAATAATCGATTACTTAAGTCGACATTTGATTTCAGTTATTTTGTGATCAGTTATTCAGCCCTAGAATGATCCATTAATGAAATATTGGAGGGGTAAAAGAGTCTTAGAGGGTCTTGCAGTAGGATATGATGAGGACATGTGCAAGTGAATTACCCAATATCTATGTCAGGACCTACTGGTCTGCTATTTTCTGTATAGGATTTTACTCCCTTATGAAGTACTAGCATTACAGCTGATCTCTACTAATGTACTTAGTACAATCTTCTGAATCTAATAATGAACACGAGCGGCCTGTGGTGCATATTACTTGTAAACCGCAGATCTTTGGGAAAAGTAACACAAAAATATACATAAAAATATTGGACATTTTAACACTACAGATGGTAAAATTTGTTATATTCTCTGGAAATAAATAAATTGACAAATTTGATTTTGACACTCATCTAGTCCGTGATCGCTGCAAAAAAAAACCAAAACTTGGCAGTAAATCGTAAAATACTTGAAATGTAAGCGGCTCTGAAATACTCACGTACAAACAAAGAACGGTCATTTACATTTTTGGGTTTTCTTAGCGTTTTACTCCATTAATTGTATGTGCTTGAGAGTCTACATAATTTAGGCTTTGTTCACACTTTAATCATCAAGCAAATGAATCCCTGTAAGGTTGGGGTGCCCTATGGCGTTAACCGCAGTGTTTTACAGTCACTACAAAGTGGATGGGATTCTAGCGAATCCTATTCACATATTGCATAAAAAGTACGCGCAGCGGAAACACTGCAATTTCCAAAAGTGTCACAGTTTTGGAAATCACATCACCTCAGTTTTACCTATGAAAACACTGTCGGGTTCCCTATAAGTAAAACTGAAGCAGAAAGTCTACAGAGTCTGTAAACTTTCTGTGAAAAGCACTTCGGAAAAACCGTGAAGCATTGCCAACCACGTTTTTTCCCACAGCATTTTTTTTTTTGCTGTGGCCCACTACGTGGGGCCTTAGCCTTAGAGGGATTTCCAGGAATATGATTGGTTGAATGCGCAGCGGTGGCCGCCACGCCGATTAGCTGCACCAGTTGCTTCTGGCTCCCGTACAATACACAACACGGTGCCAAAAGCATTTGGCTTCATGCCCTGTGTAGCGGCCAGGCGCACTACTGCAACTCAGCTCCCACTGACGTCAGGGAAGGCTGAGCTGCCGTACACGTGCCTGGCCAGTATACAGAACCGACTGCTTCTGTCCCTATATGATATATAGTATGGGAAGCCCAAGCGGCTATGTACAGCTGAAAGGTACAGGCAGTCCCCCCAACGATCAGAGATTTATGGCCTATCCTAAGTCACTGGGATCTGATATGATCTGTTACAGAACAGAGCTACCAAAGCCATCATTGCTCTTCTAAATATAGAGGCCATAAGAAATTACAGTGTGAACAGAGCCTTATGGTTACTAGAAAACTCTGACCAATGATTGACTGAAAATGTTGAGTTCCTCCTTAACAAACCATAGAAGCACAGCTGCATTCAAATGATCTGCTGAGGTTCATAATCTTTGCCATATTACTGTAGTGCAGGGGTAGGGAACCTTCGGCACTTCAGCTGGCTCCATTCACTTCCATGGGAGTTCCGAGAACAGCAGAGCAAGTATGCATGCTGGGAGTTGTAGTTTTGCAACAGCTGGAGAGCTGAAGGTTTCCTACTTCTGCGGGGTAGCGTGTGACACATGAAGGTACCGATAATAACATAATTGTTGATGTAGAGTTTAAAAGGCTTCTTTTTGTAGTGAGAGCTATAAAGCCTTTAGTGTATCTCCAGTTATTATTGTGACCACATATCCCACCTGGAGCTCCAAAGTGTCACAGTATGATTCACAAGGCAGCCATTCAACTCTGGAAGCCTCTCGTACATTGCTCTTACTTACCAGACCACCCACTCTCCTAGTCGTACCTCCCACCACCACTATCAAACTTCAGATGGAAGAGCTGGAGGTAGAATTTAAACAGAATAGTGCCTATACAGTGTTGGCCAAAAGTATTGGCACCCCTGCAATTCTGTCAGATAATACTCGTTGTCTTCCAGAAAATGATTGCAAGCACAAACTCTTTGGTATTAATATCTTCATTTATTTTGCTTGCAATGAAAAAACACAAAAGAGAATGAAAAAAAAGTCAAATCATTGATCATTTTACACAAAACTCCAAAAATGGGCCGGACAAAAGTATTGGCACCCTCAGCCTAATACTTGGTAGCGCAACCTTTAGACAAAATAACTGCGAACAACCGCTTCCGGTAACCAGCAATGAGTTTCTTACAATGCTCTGCTGGAATATTAGACCATTCTTCTTTGGCAAACTGCTCCAGGTCCCTGAGATGTGAAGGTTGCCTTCTCCAAACTGCCATCAAGAGATCTCTCCACAAGGTGTTCTATGGGATTCAGGTCTGGACTCATTGCTGGCCACTTTACAAGTCTCCAGGGCTTTCTCTCAAACCACTTTCTAGTGCTTTTTGAAGTGTGTTTTGGGTCATTGTCCTGCTAGAAGACCCATGACCTCTGAGGGAGACCCAGCTTTCTCACACTGGGCCCTACATTATGCTGCAGAATTTGTTGGTAGTCTTCAGACTTCATAATGCCATGCACACGGTCAAGCAGTCCAGTGCCAGAGGCAGCAAAGCAACCCCAAAACATCAGGGAACTTCCGCCATGTTTGACCGTGTTCTTTTCTTTGAAGGCCTCTTTTTTTTCCTGTAAACTCTATGTTGATGCCTTTTCCCAAAAAGCTCTACTTTTGTCTCATCTGACCAGAGAACATTCTTCCAAAACGTTTTTGGCTTTCTCAGGTAAGTTTTGGCAAACTCCAGCCTGGCTTTTTTATGTCTCTGGGTAAGAAGTGGGGTCTTCCTGGGTATCCTACCTTACAGTCCCTTTTCATTCAGACGCCCACAGATAGTACGGGGTGACACTATTGTACCCTCGGACTGCAGGGCAGCTTGAACTTGTTTAGATGTTAGTCGAGGTTCTTTATCCACAATCCGCACAATCTTGCGTTGAAATCTTTCGTCAATTTTTCTTTTCCGTCCACATCTAGGGAGGTTAGCCACAGTGCCATGGGCTTTCAACTTCTTGATGACACTGCACACGGTAGACACAGGAACATTCAGGTCTTTGGAGATGGACTTGTAGCCTTGATATTGCTCATGCTTCCTCACAATTTTGCTTCTCAAGTCCTCAGACAGTTCTTTGGTCTTCTTTCTTTTCTCCATGGTCAATGTGGTACTCACAAGGACACAGGACAGAGGTTGAGTCAACTTTAGTCCATTTCAACTGACTGCAAGTGTGATTTAGTTATTGCCAACACCTATTAGGTGCCTCAGGTAAGTAACAGGTGCTGTTAATTACACAAATTAGAGAAGCATCACATGATTTTTCAAATAGTGCCAATACTTTTAAGATAATAATACCAAAGAATTTGTGATTGCAATCATTTTCTGGAAGAAAATGAGTATTATCTGACAGAATTGCAGGGGTGCCAATACTTTTGGCCAATACTGTAGATACCCACCAACATGTATTACAGTCCAGTGACTGTTATATCACAGAATCACTCTTTTCACAGAAAGGGATGATTCGGTAGTTACTCCAATCCTATAGTTTCTATATACCAACCCTATAAATAATTACAAGGCACACGGTTAGAACATGCCACAGCGGACACACCATTATTTGGTGCCATTTTCCTCTGGTCATGCAGCATATTGCTCCCCAGACACAGGCCTCATATGTCTTCATTTTTTTTTTTTTTTGCCTGTTTCAAATAGGAAAACCATACGTGCCCGAAAACCAACTGAGAACAGTTCTATCAACATTTCCTACAACCTTTTGTTTTACAAAGCCATAAAATTAAGATTTAGGAAACACATAAAAGTATCTCCACATACAATAATTTTTTTCCCCAAAAATAACATTTGGATTCAATGAACAGCGTCCCCTTCAGTATGATGACCATTTCGTTCATATATCTGCGTACAGTAAAAAGGAGTTGCTTATTCCAAGACACTGGCTTTCATATACATTACTTCTCCCTCCTCTATCCAGTGTGTGATGATAACACTTATAGATACTATTTATAATTTATGCAGAAAAAATAATCATAAAAATTTCATTCCCTACGTACCTCATCTAACCAGTCTATACAACCATACTCCAATTCTGGTAGGCCAAGTTCCACTTCACAGTCATCTGATCAGATGGGTAGAAGTCACAGCTCTTCTAGAAAGCTAACCAGAGTGAGTCCATTTTGTCTAGATACCGGCAGGTATGACATTGCACGTGCAATATAATAAATACCATCAGAACTATTTAGATTATCGTGTTCGCTACTAAGTCCACCATTAACTTGTATTGTGCCCCAAAAGGTTTGACATGGCACCTCCTAGTTGCTGTGTTCTCCCAAATGTGGAACTAGAGGAAATGGAAGATCTTCAGAGCAGGGAAGAGTGTGCCATGTGGCTTCCATCATCATCGAAGTGAGGAAGACTCCATATTGTTTAGTAGGTAAAGTTCGGGATAAGTGGTCAAGCCCAGGTTATACTATAGGAGAAGAAGAAAAATACACATGAGACACCGCACAAGAAAACAAATACAAAAGTCTCAAAAACAGCTCCTAAAGATGCAGTGTGAACTCATACTAGGGTAATACTGTCCAACCTGGAGTGTATACTAAGACATATATTTCATAGATTACATGTGTCCAGCACATGACAGCAAGATATGACTACAAGGGTTTGCTTGTAGTCTGTAACCATCGAGACACATACAGGAGCTTTATTGTACTATGTTATAACAGTATTTGCATATTATATTTATTTCTATTCTAGATACAATGTAACAAAATGTAATGGTTGCCTGTAAGGTGACCTTACGTGTACGTTATAGAACAGTTTCAGAACAAAAAAAAAAACAAAACACAACAACATATAAATATCAATAAGCAAAATTCATCTGTAATTTGTACTTACACCATCCACTGCCACTATTTGTAATGAGAGCTTGCAAAACAACAAAACATCATATATTCATAGGAAGGCAATATAGAATGACAGTATAAACACCAAAATATCCCACTAGATAATAATTAGAAAATAATACACATTTTACACAAGCCCCACCATTGCTTCTATGGTTTAGATCCATAGCTAGAGCTCTGTACTATGTATAATACCGTAATCTAATATACACACATGGAACCAAAGACCAAATACATCTATAAACTGCATATATATGAGCAAAAACGTGATATGACACAATTCTAAATTGTATTTTAATTATAATTTTTTTTTACAGGGGTTCTTGTTGATGATCAATATAATTATATTGCATAAAGTGATTTCTTATACCTGTCCATGTATTTCAAGGATTGATTGATTTCTTTTGCCACTGGAATCTGAAGGTGCACATAAATTATCTTGTAAATGTACTTGCTATATCTTAAGTCAGTAAGGCTCTGTTCACACTGGTGTCATGCTTTTTTATTTACTCAAATTGACTCCAAAGTTGACGTAACTTGTAGTAAAAGAGATTTTTTTTATTATATTTTTAAATAAAAATAAATAAATTGCTGTGTGCTGGGTCCATCAGGTTTTTATTTTTTTATATAGGATAGAATAGTGAAGCATGATACACTATCAAGAAAAAATAAAAAGTAACGTAAAACCAAAAAGCAGCACTCTTTTGGAAACCGGTCTTGGTTATTTTTATCTTTGAGTCCAAAAGACCAGTGAGTGACTGTTTGAGAAGGGGTTCTAACATGGAAAATTCTAGTTGTGAAAAAGAAACAAGACAGGGCATGATATTATTATTAATTTTTTTAGAGCACCATTAATTCCATGGGGCTTTATATTTGAGGGTCTACGTACGGTACACAACAAAATTGCAATACTAACACTGACCAACTGGCACAGTGGGATAGAGGTCCCTGCCCGCAAGGGATTACAGTCTATGAAGGACGGGGAACAGAGACAACAGGTGAGGGGAGAGGCTGCTCAGATGGTGGTGTGGTGACAGTAGTGTTATTGGGGGTTGTACTCCTTCCTGAATAGGTGAGTCCTCGGGCACAATGCGGACTATACATTTATGTAGGCAGCTAGCGAAGAAGGGATACTACTAGGACTCCTCATCCTTTCAGCAGACGATGTACCAGTATAAATTGCATAATTTGCCAGGGAAGGGAATAGCGTTCTAAAATGTAGAGGATTCTACTACCACCTTATATGTGTCTCTGCATAAGCCTCTTGTGAGCAGACCTGTACATTGTACTGTGGCCAACATAACCTTCAGTAGCTGATCATAGTGATTCCGAAAATCTCTGAAGCAACATGAGTGAACAGCAAGGCCACCCTGATCTTCCGTGTTGACACCCAACAATCTCCACATCACATGTGACATGTAGGACTCCTACACTTGTGACGTAGCAGATCATGATCCTGGTATGAATTATTTCTATCACTTGTGTAGTGCTAATATATTCCGCAGCACAGACATTGGCCTCACAATCCAACTTTCCTATCGTGTTGGAGAAAACCCACTAAAACACAGGGTGAATGTTGTCCTTGGTTGGATTTGAACCTGCAAGGCAACAGTGCTAACCATTGAGGCGTTGTGCTGCTGGATCTCTAGCCAATCACATAAAAGGAACCCATGACTAAACTGGTAGTTATGCCCCATGATATGTTAACAATGAAGTGTCTCAATATAAATGATGCTTCATTCTTGCTGCAATGACCGATACGGTCTAATTGGAAATTACTAAAAAGCAATGCCACGTTCCTCCATCCCCTTCTTGGGCAAATGGCTGGCTAAACATTTCACGTCTCCCTCATAAGCCACAATACTACGAGTGGTTGCTACATGTTGATTTCACAAGGGATAGAGGAGAATAGACTACAGCCAGACTCACATTGCAGCGGATTATCTTCCAGAGGAATATAAGGATTGAGCTTGTTGAGATCCCTCTGGCTGACACCCCCCTCCCCATACACATTAGGCTGGATGACTACAATCTACTGAATATGGCCAGCTTTATGCAGCGACTCTGAAAACACTCCCTCGGTGGGCCTGAAATACTGTATTTTTTAGATTCATTTATTCATTTCAAATATTGCAAAAAGACAACGTATGGAGACAACAGTTAATTCCTATTAGCCGAAGAATACTTCCCGATCTACTGAACACACTGGATGTAGTCTTATGGATTTTGATGGAACTGGTTTGTTTGGTAATGGAGAAAATTTTAGAGAATTACACACTAAGCAAATGTCTTAAACCCATTCAAGAGTTCTTCACCTCATGTGACTCCAAAATAAGAGTTCTTAATGTGACATTGCAGGTCATGTGTATTACTTATGCAGTTGGAGCCGATTCCCAAGTATGTAAAGACTGTATGGCTCAGCCAAAATAGATTTGTGTCATGGTTCACACACTTGGAGTACATTGGAAGGTGTATCACTGCATTTACTAAGAAGTCTGTAGTAATAATCTTCTTATTCCTGACTGATATCCAGACTCATTCTGGAGCACTCTCATCCACAATAGCTTTATTAACAGAAGTGGTTCTTCTTTTGCCTCCTGCTGTTCAGTCTTCTTCACAGCCTCAAGATGTTGCAGAAAGATGTCAGCGGAGCACACCACCATATGTAGTGACTACGGTGTATAATGTGATATTACAAATTGTGGTGTAAACTACAGTAACTCCCTATACACATAGTGTGTACATTCAGTTGTTAATAGCACATATATGTGTGGTTAGTTTTTAATCTATTATTGCAAGATGTCAGGAAGTGGTGTCTGTCCATATAGTATAGATCCAGAAAGAAAGACTTGTTAGGAGACCGATGCACTGTATCCTTATTGCTACTCTCATCTACCCAATGTCCACATAGTGTAAGATTTTCTAATTCCCCAGAATATAGTGCAGGTGGTAGTAGCTGAGTCAGCATTGTTAATTCTAATAGTAAAGACAATGTATTTTACATATGGCAGAGGATTTCTTATCTTAAAAGCGGCCATTGCTTGCTTTGCTTCCTTGTATACTCTGCATTTCTTTATGTCCTTCAAGCTATCCCCTCTGTCAGCAGATGATGGGTTGACAGGTACCATCCTTTCACTGTATTTTCTCCATTTTATTTCAGTATTCATACACATAGTATAGCATAAAACAGCCATATGTTGTGTCTTATACAATGTCACTGGATCTTACAGCTTTCCATTCAAGTGAAACTCGACATAACTGCATCCTTTATGTCATGGCTATGTATTTTCATTAAGTGTGGAAGGTTATTGTAATAGAGAGTTCACATGTCTAATATTTTCGACAGCTTCTTGCAGGAATATGGTATGTTATTAAGATACCAATATGATTATTAATATGGTAATAACTTGCCTTCTTTGCACATTCCTAAAAAGCTGAATTTCTCATAATTAGAGCTCATCAATCATATTAAAAAAAGGGACCATTGGAATCCGTGACCTGCCCTACAGTGGTATAGCTTATAACTGATGTTTGTGCAGACAGAATCCCTTTAAATATTCTTCTGAATGTGTTTACTACAATTATTAATAGTAATTTCCGATACATACAAGAAGCCCCGGAAGTAGTCACATAATGTACATACATTCTCAGGCTAGTATGAAAGTATACTAAGAATTAGCTTGGAGAGAATTCATTTCAGGTTACAATAATCCTAAACAATTCAACATGTGCTGAAATGAGCGTCCTATACATGAAATGTACTTTAACGTAGAATTGTATTTATTAGAAGGATGAGGTGCTCATGTAGAAACAGCAAAGAAGTCGACTCCTCCAGCCATCATAACATTTGGAGAATAAGATATCAGGAATTATAATCCGGATGGCATTTTGGACATCAGCCACTATGTGGCTAAAATAATTCAGATTCATTTCCATAAACATCCTGAATTTACTTTACATGGGCTTAGAATAACAGACGACTGTTTATTATATTTAATTTTAGATTGTGAGATTTCATCATTTTTCCCACGTAGCAGACTCCAGTTTGCAGTATTTCGTTTGTAAGATAACCTGGTACATACATGAACTGTGCCCTGCATCATTTGCTCGGCATCACTAATTTTCTTCTTCCAAAATATTCCTGCCTGTTCTGCTCTTACATCCTAGTAAGCTAAATGAATCCTCGCTCCCTCTCCAGATGAGAAAAATATCATCAATGTACCGCACCCACAGCTCAATTCCGTTCTCTTGCTGGGAGCCCTGACTGAGGAGTTATCTAAACTAGTACACTATTTTTTTTTTTTGCTTTTGTTGACAAAATATAACATTGATGGTGTTGCTTTATGTAGTTTTGGTTACCCAATTGTGCTGCCCTTATTCTATCAACTTAGTATAAGTAAACCCCTGTCTATCACAACACTTTCAGCTAATATGTAATATCAAGTGGACTCTCTGGTGTACAAAAGGGCTCACTTGCTCTACACCTTCTTGCTCATGGATTTCTTGAAGGCGTCTCATTATTCACATGATAGCGGTTAAGTGTCACATTGCTGGGGATCCAACTTTTGGGTCCTCTACCAATAAATAAAAGGCTACTGGAGATTACATTGCTGGAAGCTGCACTTTTTTGAAGCACACTTAAAGAGGTGCTAGGTCACTTTTCTAGCACCTTTGTCAATTTGTTCGCGCAGTGGTTTAGCTTCCAAAGATTAAGCATTGATGGCATATTGTGGCTATATGTCATTAATGTCTATCATGAGAAATCCCCTCTAAAAAAATCCTTTATGTGTCTGTATTTAAAGAGAACATGTCATTATGACAACATAGGCAGCATCTTATAGAGCAGGAGAATCTTAGCAGACAGGAAAAGATTCATTCATCTGCCACTTATTGCTTGAAACGTCTGTTTCTATGCTTTGGAGTCCAGTTAGCAATTTATGGCCTGGTTCACATCTGTGCATGGGATTTCGTTGCACTTGGGGACCTCTGAACGTAAACATAATCTGCATAAAGAAGTGCTTACCTTAGGAAACCCATAAATTATAATGGGGTCCATGTGGTTTCCACACGAAAAATGTGGAGAGAAAAGTGCTGCTTGCAGGACTTTTCTCACCACATTTTTCATGTGGAGAGGAGAACGGAATAGCCCGAACGCAGTTGTGAACTAGGCCTCAGTATAGACAGACAACAAGATTAGTAGGACTGTCCAATGAAGAGGCGTTTTCTGCTCAGCTCCCAACCAGGACTTTTCTCCTGGCAGCAGTTTCAGCTTGTCCGCACCATGAGACTGTAAACTTGTTCAATACTGAGAATTCTTCTTTTTTATTTTTTTTATTTTGTAGATTGTAAGCCCCATATAGAGCTCACAATGTATATTTTTTCCCTCTCATTATGTCTTTGGAGTATGGGAGGAAATCCACGCAAACACGGGGAGAACATACAAACCCCTTGCAGATGTTTTCCTTGGCAGGATTCAAACCCAGGACTCCAGCGCTGCAAGGCTGCAGTGCTAACCACTGAGCCACCGTGTTGCCCCAATACTGAGATTCTTGTAAGTAGATCTGTACTTAAATAAGACACACCAAGCCAGCGACTCATGATCTGCAATCCTTTATTGAAAGATTTAAGATCATTTATGTCAAGTAGACTTTATATGAGGGTTGTGTTCTCCTTATAATGCATTCTGACTAAATAAACAAATATTCTTAAGATTCATACAATATCTAGAATGTAAAATGACCCAATAAGTTCAGCCTAATGAACATACATAATAAATCAATAAAGCTATAGGGACGAAAAGGTAAATGTATGATTCTTGGGAGAACACAATGGTACAAAAGTGAAAAACAACATTACAATTAGAACGGAGAGGTCACACCAATAAGACTAATACCCATGGAGGGTTTGAGTGTGTTAACAATAGCTTCATTTGACAGGGTGCAAGTCAAAAGGAAAGGAGAAGACATTTTTGTAACCCCACTTTTCCAGTGTACACAAACTCTGACCTGTTGCCTGCAGTAGGTTTATACATTATATAATCTATAGAGGTAGACTGTATGGCTCCCCCTCCCCACCTCAAAATGCATTATCCTACAACGTAAAATAGGATTTTTTCTTGCCAGTCCATCAGCTTAGCTACATTTTGCACAGTTGCATAGTTGGCTCAAGAAGGCTTCATCCTAACATATGCACATATATATACACCTGAAAGAGATCTGTAAGAATAGATTTGGATATCCACTTTCATAGCATATCCACAATGACATGACCCACAGTGTTCACGGTAAGTAGATATGGAGAACTGTGAAGCACATCACCACTGAATGTATGCTGTCTGCATGAAGATTCGCTCTTCACCACTTGGTTCTCTGGGTTAGCAGAATACCCGGAGAACATTCGCTATTGTAGTTTGGTGAAGCAGGAATAAGTTTGGGGCTTCTCATTGATTAAGTTGGGCCTCCAAGTGTACGGAAATCTTAATCCTACACCATACAGGGACACTGTAAAAAGATTTTGTCCTGTTTACAATAGGTTCTCAGTAGCGTTCAGGCTTCTGTTCTTTGGGACCGCTTGGGACTTAATAGCAGCAAACGAGGGAAGTGTGGAAAGAGATGTTCAGCAAAAAACTATGGATATCATGTTCATGGGCCTCCATCTTGCCATGACTTATATAGGAATTGTCGAAAAGGTAAACCTGCGCTGTAGGTTCATTAAGAATGGAGAATCACAATACAATACAATAACATCTTATTCTAAGGCTGAAGACACACATTAAGTTTTTGTTGCAGTTTTTGGGAAAAAAGCTAGGAGAGTGTTCAAAAGGAATGAGACGTAAAGGATCATCTTATCTTATAAAGGAATGATTTCCTGCTGAATCCACTTTCGCTCAAAAAAATAAACACAAAATGTGCACCAAAAACTCAATGTATGTCTCCGGCCTAAAGGTGTTCTCCACTTTAGACAATCCCTGCTAGTTAAAAGGAACCCATAGCATTAAGCTAAATCACAGTGTTCCCCTGCTAGGACCTCCAGCAACCTGCTGAAATCTGTGAGGAAACCTGACAGGAGGCATGAAATGCCCAAAGGCCCCCTCTACAGGGGAAAATAAGCATTACCCAGTGTGTATCTAAATCATCAGGCTTTCTGTGTAACAAATGATAGGCCAGCCAGAGCAAGAGAAACTCTCTGTAACCAACGCTCTACTCCAGCCAAGAGAATAGCAGACCCCTATATTAACTAAAGTAGACAACCCCTTTAATTGTGCTTCAACAATATCCTCAACTACTTTAATGTGGCTAACAAAGCAGTTGCAGATTCTCAGCAATACTGAATAAAAACAAGTCACGGACTTACAGGACCCCTGGATTTCAGGGTTTTACAACTTCATAGAAGATCTTATTAAAAAGGGAAGCATTAACTTTAAGCATTTTATGACATCACTAAGACAAGTTCGATGATATAAAGGAGGGTCTGTGCCACGACCCCCACTATTTTCAGGGTGAAGGGCCACTGAACTCCTATGTACATCATAAACCTTCAAAAGATCTCTGTTGTAAATCTCCCTTTCATATGGCAGTGAATGACAGATCGGAAGTCCAAGTCAGAAGACAAGAACCAGGGAACTTTTGATCTAGTAACTGGTAGAGGTTACTGGCTACATGTACAGCTGACAGACATCTTATGGGATATCAAAGTGATAGGAAATGTTTATGATGAACCTTCATTTAAAGAGGTATTTCCACCTAAAACAGTTAAAGCATATCCACGTGATATGCTATAAGTGTGATATGTCTAAATGGATGTGGGTCCTACCTTTGGGATCTCCACTGTTCTCCCAAACCACAGCCACTATGAAAGGAGAGGTGGGTGTGCATATGCCGTCCTCCATTCATTTCTATGAGTGTTAGATAATGTCTTGAGTAGGCATGTCCCTCATAAGTGAATGGAGAAAGATGAACATACACTGTCATCTCTCCATTCACAGCCATGGAATGGGGTTAAGGCTGGATATCAGTGTGGGTTCCAGAGGTGAAACCTGCACGTAACAAACATTTATGGCATATACTGTGAATGTATGCGATATCCAAATTGGAAAAATCCCTTTAAAGCTATACTGCCTTTAAGCAGCTTTGATGTGCCATTTGTCATTAATAATAAAAACATACACAATATACTCCAGTACATCTTTACATACTGTATTATGCTGTGTATTACAACATACTACATGTGTCATTTTACCATTATCATACTACAGAGAACTCTACATAAGCAGGCTTTTAACAAGTTTTTAGATAAACTTTTTAGGTTTACACACATTTAACAAAGAGGTATGTACTAATACAGGAAGATAAGTCACAAATGAGGATATGTTGTAAGATCACAGAGATGATCTTACAACATGTCCCCAAAGAACAACACATCCCCAAAAGATCATGCCAATCATAATGAGGCAAAATGTAGTGTCAGAGATTCCAACGTGGTGCCAAAAGAGAGTTCAGGCACTTATTAAATGTGGTGAGAGTCTAAGATCATGGGAGAGTACCCTGATCTTTAGCACATATCTACTGTATGTCTTGTGCAAGCATAATGTCTTCCTGTGTTCTCCATTAAATGCAGCGTTAGACGCTAGACTGCATCAAAAGTCACCGTAACAGTGTCATCATTTTCTATTCTTTGTGGTATTAATTTATCAGAATTATAGAGACTTACAGAAGCCATCCATGTCTGTCACAGCTAATGTAAAGGGGACTTCCACTTTAATCAATCTTTTGACATATCATGGACTTCCGTCGGCTTGCTAAAGCTACGGCTTATTGTAGTGTAAAGTGTCTAAATGTACAATGATTTAGAAATCTCCAACACTTATTGGCACAGAAGATAAAGGAGATTCCACGTTAACATATGATTCCATGTCACAGCTACATTCAGTACTAAATATAAGAAACCTTATTCCTTAATAAAGGTATTAAAGATGGAGCTTTGATATGATACTGTGATATTCCCATGGCTGCACAACCTCTTTATTTACAGATATTGCTGATATTAAGGCAGTGGTGGGTGCGCAGACATCAGACTCCCAAGGTCCTGCTACTCTGGTGCATAGGAATAGCATAAGCCTAGATTTTGTATTTTAGGAAGTTGCTATGAAATCACATGCACAGAGAAATTAAGTATTCAACGTCTTGTTAGTGTATACTGGACTTTCCATAGCATATAAAATGTAGTACAAAGTGAATCTGTATTACCACTGAAAAAGTTGTATGACAGTTGTGAGTAAAGTGCAAAACAGCAAATTATTATTATTCTGTCTCTTACATAATAGATCAGCACAAATGGATATCTACAACTATAGTAGAACCTGTATCAGCAATGCAGATTGTATTAAGTAAGAGAAAGTAAGAAAACTATACAACCATAATTCATAAGATACACAGCGTCCTCTGTGCAGATTGCACATACTCTGTAGTATGTTCACACAGTAAACCCTAGATACACACTGGCTCTGATGGCTACTTGCCATGCCCAGATAGACGTCACTCCCTTAATTTATAGCGGCATTAGCTTGATCTTCGGCAAGCATTATTTGGTGGATGCTTACCGTCTGGCCGCATTCCAGGAGCTTCACACCCAGGGCAACCAAACATTGCCATACCTGTGTGAAGAATGACAAAGCAGTATTAGAACAACCCAAAAATATGGAAATAACTAGAATCTGCGACACTACAAGAGATACAACCAGACAAATCCCAAACCTGGTGTAACAAAATAAACACAAATAAAAAGTGGTTGATAAAATCTATAAGGGCTTGAAAATGATGCCCATCCAATCTATCTACTCTCCAATCACTTATATGGGCAGGGATGCAGCCAATAATCTTGGACAGTTCCGTGTCACATGAACTATATGCTGTGGAGCTCATCAAGTTTTACAGGGTTAAAATAAAATTATACATTATTGCATTGGCACAGGGAAAAAATTGCATGGAGTGTGGGGTCCCAGCTGTTTGGAAATGAACATATTTGTTTCGTCCTAGTGGTACCAGGGACATCATAGCATTACTGTAGAAAGACAATCAACAACGGGGAAGACATTGCGCTCACTCCGACAATTTGAAATTCACACTCAACTTTATTTCTGTAACAACAACATGACGCTTACAAAAGCATTTCGGGGTATTCTCCTTTGTCAAGGGTGATACCACTGGCGTTCCATCCCTGGGGGCATATTTCCTAAAACAGGACTGGGTGCAGCTGCAGCACTGTAATCATGAAAGGCCTTTGCTTCACTTGAACATTCACAGGTTTCTCATCTCTCTGGAGTAGCACAGTACAAATCCCAAAATACACACCACCATGTGTAGGAATCCTGGGGGCTCACCCAATGTGCTATTTTTCTCCCATCTTATTTCTCCCTGGCCTGGCTGTCGGATGGTACGTTGTTACTCTTGCCTTTGGCGTACATGCTCGCAGAAAGCTCCAATTGTCACACATCTGTCAACCGATGACAGCCTGCCCGGGAACAACCCCGCCACCATGGTGGTGTGTATTTTGGGATTTGTACGGTGCTGCTCCAGAGAGACGATAAACCTGTGAACATTCAAGTGAAGCAAAGGCCTTTCATGATTACAGTGCTGCAGCTGCACCCAGTCCTGTTGTAGGAAATATGCCCCCGGTGGATGGGATGCCAGTGGGTCCAGTACCTCCTGGAATCTTTCACGATACTCTGGTGTAGTTTTTTTGGGCTTGACAAAGGGGGCTACACCGAAACGCTTTTGTAAGCGTCGTGTTGTTGTTACGGAAAAAAGTTGCAAGTGAATTTCAAATTGTCAGAGTGAGCGCGGTGTCTTCCCGTTGTTGGACATCTTCTACTGTATTGCTATCCTGTGTGGATGTTGGGGGCCCTTGCTGCTGTACCACCTCTGGGTGACAACAGACAGTTGCTCGGTGCAGTTTCCTTCTTTGCATCATAGCATTGCTAGAACTTGCCACAAGAGACAAAACTAAATAACTGGTAGGGATAGGATAAAATCCACTAGATTATACGTTTAATATTCCATTTCCCTTTTAATATGTAAGGTAACTCTGCGGCATCTGTCTATGTGAAAATGTTTAGTGATCAAACAGTGTTTTCCGCTTGTGAATCAGAAACTCAGTTGCTGAGATATTGAAATTTTTGGCAATAGATAAATGAGCTCTTTGTAGCAACAAGAACGCTGTCGCTTATACCTTTGGAGACTACGGTCAGGATAGAGTGATCTGAAACAATCTATCTGCTGGGCTGGGCTGATATGCTGGGTTTTGGTGACAAACTCCCTTTAAAGGCCCCACCCATATGCCAAACACTGACCCTCCAAGGTAGCACGCAGTGTTCCTATAGTCCCACACTCATTGTGAAAACCCTATTTTCTTCTGAGAAGAGTACAGAAAATAATATAGAAAACAAAATCAATATACAGCTATACAAAATGCACCATTATAGACACCTACAACACAGAGCCATAATAGATTCTGGGTCTTGTGGCTAGTTCATACTGCTGGCGTATAATAAATTGTGGGGATAACGTCTTTCCTTAGGGAGAGACCACCTTCTCAGGTGTATGGAGATACAGCCATATATTATACAGCCACAAGCCACAGCCATATATTATACAGCCATAGTTGCTCCACTGCAAAGGAACATGGGAAGAATATGCATATCTGTCTCCCAAGATGTAAACAGGGAGACAGTGCCTCTGTTATGCTGCCCTCTATAGCAAGCACCCTAAACAACATACCCGACTTCCCAGAAGCCTTTGCTGCATGATGCGAGGTTATAACCAAATCAATTTCTCAGCTACGGACGGCACCGTTTCTGTCTCTTTGGACGTCATCAGCGCAGCCTAGAGAGAATTGATTTGGTTTAAGTGAGAGGCTGAAAGACCAGATTGTGGGGATAACGTCCATCCTGAGAAGGTGGTCTCTCCCTAAGGATAGACGTTATCCCCACAATCTGGTCTCTCAGCCTCTCACTGAAACCAAATCAATTCTCTCAAGGCTGCGCTGATGACGTCCAAAGAGACAAATGGTGCCGTCCGTAGCTTCTCGCTTCGCGTAGCTTCGCTTCTCGGCCTTATGGCTAAGATCAAGTGTAGTATCTGTTCTTATCAGAATTTATTCTGATTCCAGAGAAACCTTGTATCCCACCAGTTCGGGGCCGAGAACGCGAGCCCCTTGTCTACGAGTGATAGAACACTTCGGACGACGAGGAGCAAGAGAGAGCAGCTGAAGAAGCAACTGAGCTAGAACACTGCTGGAGAAGAAGACGACGAAGAGGACGAAGATGGCGACTTCAGGGGACGTCGTGGCAACCACCGCTGCTGCTCCTCAAGAAGACGTCGGACGGAAGACGGCAACCGGAGACGCCAGCCCTGAAGCTCTCCCCGGGCCTGGTGTACCCGGTCTGCGGAAACAGGGACCTCCTTCACTGGAGCCCTGGATGAAGCAGACCGTGGTGCTCAAGCTTAGGGAGGTGGACGGGAGGCTCCCGGACCTGAGCGAGGAGGTCTTCTGCCGGACCATGCTGGCAGACCAGGGCTTCTCCCCCTGCCAGACCCTCAGCGTCCAGAGCTTTGTGACGGGCTTATTCTACGTCACCTTTGCAAGTATGGAGATCTGCCGCCGGTACTGGGAGGCGGTCAAGTCAGCGGCACCGGGCTCCCCCTTCAAGGCCTTCCTGGGCAGCTGCCCTGTCCAGATGGATGAGAGGAGGGTGACGGTAACGATGAGGAACCCGCACACCCCACCCGGAGACATCGCCCGGTTCCTGGCTCGTTTTTGCACAGTGCTGCGGGATCCCACTCGCATCCTGAACAAGACGGGCTACTGGACTGGGAAATGGTCGGTGGTCGTCAAACTGCGAAGGGACGGCGAGGTAAGGCATCTCCCTCAAACATTTTCCTTAGGTAACAGCAGTGGTCTCATCTGGTACCCCGACCTACCGAAGGCCTGCCGGCGCTGCGGAAAGGAGGGCCACCAGGTAAAAGACTGCAAAGCTGACGCCTGCAGGATGTGTCGAGTGGAGGGCCACGCCACAAAGGACTGCCCCACGGCCAAGACCTGCAACCTGTGCGGCATGGCGGACCATGTCTACAAGGCTTGCAAGATGCGCACCCGATCCTGGGCTTCCGTGGCCAAGGAACCCCCCTCCACCGTGGTTTCTGCCGGGGCCAAGGCGGGACCGGCGAAGGCCTCAAAAGCCCCAGCCGGAAACGCCAAGGCCCCAGCGGCTCGGGCCGGTCCCTCCGGGACCCAGGCTAGAGCCCAGGCGGCCACTAAGGAGAAGAAACCAGGACCGGAGAAGGAGAAGAAAAAGGGAAAGGCCAAGGGTAAGAAATCGGCACCCCTCCCTACCTCCATCCCCACCGAGGTTTCCACCCCTATAGTCTCCACAACCTCGGTGGACACCCCTGTTAACACCCAACCCCCCACCCGCCCTTCCCCCGAGGTAGCACTAACAGTCCTTCCTCCAGCTACCTCGGTATTGTCTATGGAGGAGTTCCCCCCCCTCCCTTGTCGATCTCTTGTCTCCTCAGAGCCGCCCAAGCAGCCCAAGAAGAGGAAGGACAGGGAGGACTCAGATGACGACTCTTCCAAGAAGATCGCCATAGAGGCCTCAGAGGACGCCATCGAGGTGGACGTCCAGAGAGATCCTATCCCTGAGGTCACCGAACTGGAGAAGAGGGTCGACGAGCTGGTGGACGACTCCGCCACGGAGATGGACCCAGACATCGTCGCCGTCTTAGAGGGGGAAGGACCTCCCAGCCAGATGGCCCTAGTGATCAAGGATCTGGAGGAAGACATCTACGGAAGCGGCCTCAGCCTCGGGACACCGGAGTTGGGCCCAGACATCGATGATGGGAGCGGTAACTTGCATGTATCGTTCTGATTGTTAACTTAACCCTTTTACCTTTTCACTATGGCAGGAATTAACCTTCTTTCCATCAACGTGCGAAGTGTGAGAGAGAAGAGGAGACGACAGACGACGCTTGCATTTTTTGCTGCTATCCCTAACATTAATGTTATTATGTTGCAGGAGTGTTCCCTTCCTTCTTCCAGGTCATACCATCACCTGTGCAGGGAGTGGAGCCACGGCCCGTCCTACTGGTTTGGTGGGGGCGACTGTAAGTCCGCAGGTATTGCTGTCCTCATTAGGGGGAACGCCTTCACTGTTGAATCCGTCCAGGAGCTCGTCGTTGGCCGTCTTGCGGTCATCGACGGCACCTGGGCGGGCGAGCCTCTCAGGCTCATCAACGTGTACGCTTCCCCCATGAAGGCCGAGCGACTGGAGCTTTTCCAGATCCTGCGCACTCAGCTCGTCACCACCGGAGCAGTGGTATTGGCCGGGGATTTCAACTGCCCTGTCGAAGCGGACGGACGAAGCTCCTCGACATCTGCGAAGCTGGACGTCACGTCAAAGCTACTGATCGAGATGGTGTCCGAAGCCTCTCTTCGGGACGCTGTGGGTTCCATGGGGCCGGCATCAGTTAATTATACCTGGTGCCGCCCGGATGGCTCGCAGCGCTCCAGGATTGACTTTGTGTTCACCTCTCGATCGGTCACCCAGGTAAGGCACTCTATGATCCCCTGCTTCTTCTCTGACCACAGGGGCATTCTCTTCGAGGGTACTCTGGGCCACGGTTTTCCTCCTGGCCCAGGTTCCTGGAAGTTGAACTGCGCACTGCTGGAAAATGAGGGGTCGCTGGCGGAGCTTAGAGATGCGTACTTGTGTTGGCGTAACGACCGCTTCTTTTTCAGGACTGTTTGGGAATGGTGGGAATATGTTAAACTCCAAATCCGTCATTTCTTCCAGGTCAAGGGACGCCAGCAGGCGTCACAGCGCAAGAGGGACCTCAAGGGGATGCAGCGCGAGCTCAACTCACTGATGGACCTCGATCGCTGCGGCTGGGACGTCAGGGACATGCTCGCCGAGGCCAAGAGGGACCTGAAAAGGCACTTCGAGGAGGAGGCCCAGCACGTCATCTTCCGTTCCAAAGTGGAGACACTGGAGAAGGGTGAGAAATGTAACTCGTTCTTTTTCAGGAAACTCCACGCCGGCCACACGCCTGTGACAGAGATGAAGGATGAGGACGGCAACATCCGACGGGGGAAGCAGGAAGTGATGGGAGTCGTCCACGACTACTACCGCGACCTCTACTCCCAAAGGCCCATCGATGATGACGCCGCCGAGGAGTTCCTGTCAGGTATCACTAACACCCTTGATCCTGCAGGTGCCGAGGGGCTCGATGACCCTCTGACGGCGGAAGAGGTGCTCTCTGCCGCTAAATCCTTTAGGACCGGAAGGACCCCGGGCAGTGACGGTCTCCCAGCGGAGCTCTACGTAGCGCTGGGCGACCTCATTTGCCCGGACCTGAAGGACCTTTACGAGGAGATGGTGGTGGAGGGTGCCATGCCGCCGTCGCTGAGGGAAGGTCTGGTCACGATCCTGTACAAGCGGAAGGGCGACAGGTGCGAGCTGAAGAATTGGCGACCCATCTCTCTCCTCAACGTGGACTACAAGATCCTGGCCAAGGTGCTGGCGACGAGACTGAAGGTTGTCATCGACAGGATCATCCACCCCGACCAAACCTGCGGCATTCCTGGCCGTAGGATTGCGGACAGCCTAGCCATGGTGAGAGACACATTGCACTACATCGGAGACCGCCGTGCACACGCGGCCCTGGTCAGTCTTGATCAGGAGAAGGCCTTCGATCGTGTCTCTCACGCCTTCATGGCTAAGGCTCTCCGCAGACTCGGTCTGGGTGCGGGGTTCTGTAAGTATGTCGACCTAATGTACTTTGACATTCACAGCTCGGTGATGGTGAACGGCTGGAAGACTGACCCCTTTCCGGTCCTCTCCGGGGTCAGACAAGGCTGCCCTCTTTCACCCCTTCTTTTTGTTTGTGTTATAGAACTCTTCGCGGAGTCTATCCGGCAGAATGCAGGGATTAGAGGGATCACCGCACCGGGACCTGGCAACCACGTGGTCAAGTGCTCGCTGTACATGGACGACGTCACCGTCTTCTGTTCCGACAGATCATCGGTCTCAGCGCTCGTCCAGACCTGCGAGAAGTTCGGCCGGGCTTCGGGGGCAAAAGTCAACTGTGCCAAGTCAGAGGTCATGCTCTTCGGAGACTGGCGTCTGGCTTCATCCTCTCCCCTTCCTTTCACAGTGCAACCGGACTTCATCAAGATCCTGGGAGTCTGGTTCGGAAAGGAGGGAGCGGCCCTGAAGTCCTGGAACGAGCGTTTGGCCAAATGCAACCAGAGGATTGGACTGTGGAGCCTCAGACAGCTTTCGCTGGAAGGGAAGACACTGGTCCTGCGGAATGAGATCCTGCCTGTGCTCCTCTACACCGCGCAGGCCTGGCCACCTCTCAACACCGTGGTTAAAGCCATCTACAGGATCGTCTTCCACTTCATCTGGGGCTCCAAGATGGACAGGGTGAAGCGGGCCGTCATGTACAAGGATCCGTCCAAAGGAGGTAAGGGTGTCCCCGACATCCCCACTCTGTTGAGACTAACCTTTGTTTGTGATTGTGTCCGCAGAACCCTGAGGACTGGAACGGAATCGGCAGGCCGAGCCATGTCCCGCTTGTTCCTGTTACCCCTGTGGCGTCGCCTAGGATGGGACAAGTGGAACAGCTCCGTCCCTTACAACTGGACCGTCCCTTGGCACTACCAAGACGTCACCCGGTTCGTGAGGGAGCACCAGCTGGAGGAGCTCAAGCCTGACCTCTGGAAACCCAAGACCGTCCATAAGCTCATCCGAGCTAAGGACATCATGGAGGAGATCCCAGGGCTGCCGGCTGGAACCGCGGAGGTCGTTTGGAAGAACATCTCTTCGGCCCAGCTGACCAACGGGCACAAGGATATGTCGTGGATGGCCGTGCAGGGAGGTTTGGCGGTGAGGTCGTTCATGCATGCCCGCAACCTGAGCAAGACGCGCTACTGCCCCAGATGTCCCTTCAAAGAGGAGACCACCCACCATCTTTTCTGGGCCTGCCCGTTTGCTCAGGGCCTGTTGGATGCCCTGGAGGATGATTTGCAGGACTCGGTCCCCCGGAACCAGCTTTCTTACCATTCTGTTTTTTATGGACTCTTCCCGGGGACCCACCGAGAGACAGACTGCGAGAAGGCCTGGAGGATCCTCAACTGTTTCAAAGACGCTATCTGGTTCGCCAGAAACCGGCTTGTTCTCAGGAGGGAACAAGTCACCTTTCAGGACTGCTGCAGGCTCATCCACAGCTTGCTGCGGGACTACACCATCCTGGACAGCCTGAGAGGCGAAGACGAGGAAGAAGACTGAGAAGCCTTTTTCTTCGATTGTTTCCTCCATTTTGGGACTTTGCCATTTTTGTCTTTGCATTTGGTATAGTTGCATTGTCAGAGCTCTGAGCCAGTCTTCCCTCTCTCTCCCCCCTCCCTTCCCTCCCCTCCCTCCCCCAAGCTGGCTCGGGTGCTCAGGCAGTGCTATTGTGTTAGTTAGAATAGACATTGTGTTGCTCCCTCGTGTTTGTGTGTTCTTCAATAAAGCTTCGGGCACTGTGTTTACTCCCCTCCCCCCCTCCTCCACATGTCAGATAGCTAGTTGTTGAATGCATGCATGCTGTGGGGCTAGGAAGTACTGGTATGAGGTAGGACGAGGCAGAGCACTCAGGAGACTTCTTCTGGGTCTCTGCTTCGCCCTGCCCCATTAAGTATGGGAAAAGTATTTCTATTTATTTATTTATTTATTTATTTGTGCAAGTATTGTAAGCTGTGTATCAAATGCGCTGCGACGCAGTACTTTGTAAATACTTTTGCTTGACGACTGATTGTGAATAAACGCATTTTCAATCAAAAATGGTGCCGTCCGTAGCTGAGAAATTGATTTGGTTATAACCTCGCCTCATGCAGCAAAGGCTTCTGGGAATTCGGGCATGTTGTTCAGGGTGCTTGCTATAGAGGGCAGCATAACAGAGGCACTGTCTCCCTGTTTACATCTTGGGAGACAGATTTTCATATTCTTCTCAGGCGTATAATAAGTCATACATGCCTGGTAACTCTCCACTGAAATCTGTCAGGGCTAACATCATCCTGTTCCCGTGATTGGCGGACAGTCCTCCATCATAATAATGGATAGTCCTCCATTATTAAAAACATATAGGAAATGGGGAGGTAACTAAAACCTGCATTGCGGGCGTTTTCTTGGCTTAATTATGATGTTCACCATGTAGGATAAACCCCTTAGATGCTGTAATTGCAATAGAACATAGCAACTAAAGGGTTAAACTCCCAAGACTGGAGTCATAAGTTGACAACTGGGTGTAACCATTCCAAACAATCTGATACTGTCAGTACTGACTGGACAGTATCAGAGGGATACACCTCAGACTGGTAACACCTAGTTGTCAGTTTATGCATACATTTCTAGGAGGAATGGCTCAATGCAGAGTTATAAGAAATTATGTTCCAGAATTATTATTTTGTACAATTATTTACTAAAATGGACATGTCAGAAGAGGAGACGAATCCTAGGAGTTTTGCACTTTATTGTACATAGCCCATTTAAATCTTGTGCTTCTAAAACCTTGAAAGCCTTAGAAATAAAAATGTACCCCAGAAGTGGCATACATATCATTAGAGATATTTACACCACGCGGTATATAACAGAAACCTACCGTATATATAATAAATATAGGTTCTCTCATTGCTTTGTTAAATTATAAACAATAACGTATAACAGAATAAACTAGTAATACCACACTTACCAAATATCCTACAAAGCACAGATAGAGAACGGACAAGATAGCTGCTCCAATATAAAACGCCAAATGACCAAGTGAAGACACATACACCACCACAAAGTACATGTTTATGCAGCATACTATTAGAATAAGGATACCGCCAGCGATCTTCCACCCCCTGTAGGCAGAAATAAAATTCATGATCATGTATATGGTTTAAGATTAGGATGAAATATCATATTTAAACACAAAATAAATACTTTATGACCTGACAGAGCGCCGTTCTAAAGCGTGCCTAACCTTTCAAGAAACTTTGAATAAATCAATAGCATAATGGGTGTGCATGAGGAGTAACACTATTTCTGGCCTTTATAAAGCAGATTTTCTCATGGCAGGTTCTCTCTAATTTTCAGTTGTCCATGAGCTGTTCAGTGGAGATAAGTTGCTATATCTCCCATACACTGCACAAAGAAAGTAGAGGAGAATATGCTCCATAACTCACTCATTCACTATAAGGATCATATAGGATAATATAGTCAAGTACTGGCCTGTACAGCAGTAGATAAAGAGCTTGGGGTAAAATAGAAACAGCCTATTCCCTTTCAGAAGCCTCTGTCTGTGTCTCTCTTTCTCCTCTCACTCAGGTCCTGTTCGCTCCTCCCTCTCCTCTCACCATAGACTTCTATTGTGAGCTGTAATTTGACACCTCTGTGAACTTTAGTCCTGTCTCGCAGGACAGATTAAGCTGAGATTTCAGAGTGAAAGTCAGTTGAGTGGGAGTCAAATAAGCAGAGAAAGAAACATATGCCTGTGATAAAGGTAAAATTTAGTCTCTTATATTTGCTTGCACTATTAATTTATGCAAAGCTAGTGACCATTTAAGATTAAAAGTTCAGGCGTGAGCTGTACAATCATGGGGCGTACATGTGAAGTACTAGATAAACCACACTTTTACTGCAAAAGAGTGTGACATCAGAAGGAGCTGGAGACATCAATCAAGACAAAGGGAGGTATTCAGCAGAGTTTACCTGGGCAATTGAAAATTCTGTTGCTTATTAAAGTTTAAGTTTCAGAAATTACATATATTAGCCCAAGTCAGTAATGGTAATATATACACTTGCAAATATATTTTAGATCACCTGGTTCCATAAGCAGGTTATTAATGAGAAAGGCACCAACAAGCAACATGAAAAAGAGTAGTATGCACTTAAAAAACAGTTATATATACATGCAAATGAGTGTAATAGGGGTATGCAAGAACCTTCAAGAGCTCAGACATTGTATTCAGGATTCAAAAGATGAGGCTCTGGCACCCTCCATTGTATTTGAGTTTCATTCGCATATATCTAAAAACTGCTTTTTACAAGGAAATGGTGCATTTATTGGATTATCTAAAGATATAATGGTGCACAGCATAATGGCCCCTTACGATGCACTGTTCACATTGCTGTAGTGTGACACTAATGAACATTAAATCAGTTTAATATTTTGGAATTCCAAAATCTCTTCATATCATTCAAGCAGGAAAATAGTCCAAGCAACCTAAATTTGATGGTCATTTTACTTTTTCTTCAGAGATAAATTTCTCTAACATTACATAAAATCTCATGATGCACACTGAATATCACCAACAGTTATCTTTATACTTACAGTCCATTTGCAAAGTCGTTCATCACTGGCCGAAGACTGGTGAAAGTGAGTATTGGTATCAAAGCAAATGGAAGCTTAAATGAAATAAGAAAAGGGAAATCAGTCCAACAACAAAAGAAGAAATATATAGACACAGTCACATGCAGAATGCAGCAACAAATATCAGGTCTTCTCTTTATCTGAAACTGAATCTTTCAAAGACGAAACTACTGCTGCTTCCACCATCTAACAGACCTAACCCCGATATCTCCATTGCAGTCTCTGGCATTACTATAACTTCTAGGCAGTGTGTCCGCCGCCTCAGGGTTATCTTTAATTCTGAACTTTCCTTTACCCCCCATATCCAATCACTCACACACTTGTGTCACATCTCCACCTCAAAAACATCTCCAGAATCCGGCCTTTCCTTACCAGATTCATTAAAGACACTTATTGTTGCTCTGATTCATTCTCGCCTTGACTACTGTAACTCCTTACTAATTGGTCTTCCCCTTACTAAACTCTCTCCTCTACAATCTATTCTGAATGCAGCGGCCAGGCTCATTTATCAGGCTAGACGCTACAGCGATGCCTACAGTCTATGCCAGTCACTACATTGGCTGCCTAATACATAAAACAATATAAAGTTATCACCCTCATCCACAAGGCTCTCCATAATTTTGCACCTCCCTACATTTCCTCCATCACTTCTGTCTATGCCCAACCCCTGCTCTCCGTTCACTCAATGACCTAAGACTTACATCCTCTATTATCAGAACCTCCCACGCTCGTTTTCAAGATTTCTCCCGAGCTGCACCACTTCTCTGAAATGCTCTACCCCAGACAATCAGATTAACTTCCAATTTCTACAGATTCAAATGAAAACTAAAGACACACCTTTTCATACAGGCCTATCCCAATTCCTAATGTTAAACCTTTCCACAGTTGGGATCTTTAAAACTAACCCTTCACTGTTCACGCTCCCGCATTACCCCACAAGATATGATGCCATATCGTACTATAACTTTAAATGTCCAGACTCCAACCTCTTGTATCATCCCCTCTACCTCTACCTCATACAGAAGATTGTAAGCTCTTGCAAGTAGGGCCCTCAGTCCCATTGTGTGAATTGACTATTACATTCTCTTGTCTCTTGTTCTAGAATGGCCATCCCAGTCCCCAGACCTGAATATCATTGAACATTTGTGGGATGATTTGAGAGCGGGCTGTCCATGCTCGGCGACCATCAAACTTAACTGAACTTGAATTGTTTTGTAAAGAGGAATGGTCCAAAATACCTTCATCCAGGATCCAGGAACTGATTAAAAGCTACAGGAAGTGACTAGAGGCTGTTATCTTTGCAAAAGGAGGATCTACTAAATATTAATGTCACTTTTCTGTTGAGGTGCCCATACTTTTGCACCAGTCAAATTTTGGTTTAATGCATATTGCACATTTTCTGTTAGTACAATAAACCTCATTTCAATCCTGAAATATTACTGTGTCCATCAGTTATTAGATATATCAAACTGAAATGGCTGCTGCAAACACCAAAATATTTAGAACTAAAAATGATTAAGATTAATAGGGGTGCCCAAACTTTTTCATAGGACTGTATCCTTTATATGGCCACTTGTAGAAGTATGTAACTGCCAAGCAACTAACTCTACCTATCATAACTCTTATAAGATTACTTGAGAGAAGATTATAGTTAAAGGGAGTCTGTCATGAAAACTGATGTCAAACTCATGACAGTACCTAGTAGGGTAATCTGCCTGAAGGGGTTAATTTGAGACTATATTTATGACTATACTGAACACAGAGCTGTGGAATTGGACTCCTTACCGATTATAGGTAGTGTTTGAGTCAGAATCGGGAAAAAGCTACTGACTCCAACTCTGACTCAAACTAAAATGAGTCAGAGATGAGCGAACACTATTCGAAACAGCAGTTTCGAATAGCACGCTCCCATACAAATGAATGGACGTAGCTGGCATGTGGAGGGTTAAGCGGCCAGCCGCCGGCAAAGTCCGCGTGCCAGCCGCTTCCATTAATTTCTATGAGAGCGTGCTATTCGAAACGGCTGTTTCTAATAGTGTTCGCTCATCTCTAGTCAGAACAAATACAAATATTATGCCAAAATTTTTTTTCTCATGCAACAATTCTGGACTGCTAAGAACAGTAGAGAATACAATGTCCTTCCATGAGTCTCAAAGAAGTTTCTGTAGAGTTGGCAAGAATAGCTAAACAGATTTGCCATATGAACTCATGATACAGCACAGAAGGCATCTCACCTGCAGACTCTGAAGCACATTGAGGAAATCATTCATTCCTGTTAGGTGCTCAACATCTTGGAAAATGGCAACAAGCAAAGTGGGAGTAATTGCAATAGATCGAGTAAGGATCACTCTTGCAAATCGTGACCACTTCAAGTTCAGGAAACCCTAAAAAACAAAAAGTTAGTAACACATTAATAATAAATCATTTAGAGAAAATTATATGCATTATTAAATCTACCTCATTCATACATCTTTAGTACATATACCGGTCTTACCGTGGTCTCAAAGGCTGGACACTAGATTACATTAAAGAGTTAATAAGATTGATAACAAATCCTTTAAGCAAGTCATCAATAGAAGATTGCTGGAAGACTGACACCTGGGGTCTCTGCACATCAGTAATCTGAAGTGCTGATGGACGAGTGCAGTGGCGCCTTCACTGAAGCCAAGCACATCACCATACGTTGTACAGCAGATGTGCTTAATATTGCAACTCAGCCCTTTTACTTGAATGAGAATGAGCTGCAGACAGGCCCTTGATATGTTCTGTGACGTGAAAGTGGTACTCACAGATCAGCAATGACAGCAGATCCATTAGGTTCCTGGGGGTCAGACCCCGATGATCTTTGAATGATGACCCATACAAAGGATAGCTCACCAATCGTATAAGCCTAAAATACTCTTTTAAAAGCCCCAACTACAAAGGCTATTAGATACTAGCCTAAATTTAAAGAACAATCCACCTTATGTGCAATTGGGAATGTAATCAATTGTTCCCTGAATGCAGCCATTTTAGGCTGTGCAGGGGTTTAATAGGGTTGTCTACTTTAAATAATCCCCTTTTGATGGAAGGGTTCCCTTACAATAAGCTGATCAGAGTGCCGCACTGATGGGACTCCCTACAATCATTGCAATCTGTGGTGAAACATGGCAGCAAGTGCTCAATCTCCCATCAGTCTCTACTGCGGGGGAACATTTGATGTTTTGTCACTTCCTAGATTATTTGCAATTTGGAGTAATTTTGTTAGTCCAGTTTGTTCTGGAACAGTGACTGCTCTGACCTCTTTATCTAGAGATAACTTGCATTCTGTTCTGGTGCTGTCCCAGAGCCTAAGCAATGGCTTTAGAACAGCTTTCACCTTTTCTTTCCTCATCTTTCTGGAATTTCCTCTAAGGGTGCATGCACACTACGTAACGCCGGGCGTATATGAGAGCCGTACACGCCGGCGTTACAGCAGGGCTGCCGAACACTTCCCATTCACTTCAATGGGAGCGCTCGTAAACGCCGCTGTTACGAGCGCTCCCATTGAAGTGAATGGGAAGTGTTCGGCAGTCTGCCGTAATGCCGGCGTGTACGGCTCTCATACACGCCCGGCGTTACGTAGTGTGCATGCACCCTAATAGTGTTCTTGTAATTATTTTATAGGGACTATTTCACTGCCCTAGTAAAAATGAAAAAAATTAAAATAAAAATCACAAAGTTTTACATTTTGCAGGGAAAACAATGATTTCCCATCACAAATATGCCAGTGCTTTGTTACCTGTGGCAGTTTAACTGCTCCGGCACCCTAAACCAGCACTGTGCCCCTCTCATGCTTTGGATTGCTGGGGCTCCTGGTAGTCTGACCCCACAATTAAGAAATAATGGCAGATCCATTGAGTGATCATGCATACAAGTAAAATAATAAAAATACATCTAAATATCAATCACCTAGACTCCATGTGACACGGGTGGTGCCCACCTGAAGATTCACAATCAGTTTTTTTTCCCAGATAATAGATGAATGTAATGTTATAGGAATCTTATTTACTTACCTCCATAACAAACTGTCCAGAGTAAGTGCCAGTCATAGTAGAGCTTTGACCTGCTGCCAATATCCCAACTGCCCAAATATAAAGAGCAGCAGGTCCAAAATAGCACCCTAAAACGACACCCTAGAAAATAAGAAACCACAGATAAGCTAACAGATAACATGTCTACTCTGAAGGCCCATGAAATATGTAAAGAAAGCTGAATAGGCGCCTCTCCAGTCAAAATCACTGCAAAAATGCAAAATAAAAAGTAGTGTCCTAACAATCCTAAACCTCATTTGGTTAGTTTACAAAAGCAGCCTGCAATCTCCTATAATAATAGTAGTATTAGCCCAAACACCCTTGGCCCAGAAATAATGTACTGGTACTTCCATATTATACATATTATTGCTGCAATACTGCAGGGAAAAGTCACGGATTAGCTCTATTAAAATACAATGGAGATAATCCAAGTGCAGATCCTCAGGCCAATTCAGTCTTAACATTTCGGTTTTAAATTTTCTAAAAAAATAAATAAATTTTTAAAAAAGCGGATTTACCGATGGCAAATCCATGGCATATTAACAAGGTCTATAGGTACATATCGTGTACGGTCACACACCTGATTCTTTTATCTCTTACACCTCCATAATGACTGGAACTATGCAAGAAAAATCAGTAATTTTGTGGACTTGTAATATTAACCTTGGTAACTCTACATTGACACTTCGAAAATACATATGGCAAAGTCATGATACAAAAAGCAATGTGTCATTTCAAAGAACTTTGTGCCACCTGACCGCCTCAGACGTACTGTATATCCATAGGTGGGACAGTCTTCTAATGGCATAAATCTAGTGTAGCTTACAAATTGACTTTTCAGTACATTATCGATTTGTAGACATACTCACCCCCTTGTAAATATCCACTTTCAAGGGGTCTGTGTTGTTGGGAAATAAACTGCTTTGGCTGGTTTGGTTAAAACACTCTCCGAGCTGAGAGAGGAAACAGAAAATAGAAATTGGACCTTCTTAGAGAGAACTTATGATAAATCTATTTATCTGTCACAAGCGGCGGATTCAACAACACAATTCGTAGCATTTTAAAGTAAAAATTTAACATATCAGCAAAAGTAACACCAACACACATTAACCCCTTCAGAACAACGACTCGTTTTGCCTTTGACAAATTTTGTCATCTTAGCTTTACACAAAAAGTAAATTTTTTTAATTTTTGCATCAGTAAAGCAAAAAGACGCGGAATCCGCCTGAAGAAAGGGCAGCTCGCTTCTTTTTTCCGCTAGCGGCAACATGCAACATGTATACTAATATATAGAGTTTACGCCTAGAAATATGAACAGGCACCTGCTAGGGCATAGCAATGATTGATAGCACTTCAAGGTATCATATGAAGGAGTACCAAATGGCTTTAACCAGTTTTTAATATAATTAAATGAACTATATATGGTTTTACATGATAAATGGAAAACTCAAAAACTCAGGGGTGGCGTAAAATTAAAAGGGTTACTGACCTAGCCCTAGTTCTTCATTTGGGTATTACTTAATCCGTTCCCTTTGATGCTGGAATTCACTGGAGAATTGCTGATGCTTACATAATCACTGGCCCCAATGGTCACATATGTGGTACTAGTGATGTAATCAGCAATACTTCACTGTGACACGTGACCACTGAGCCCAGTAATTGGATGCAGGAGCTTTGTGAGCCTTAGAAATAGATTTTTTTTTTATTTTAAATCACCCCTGGCCACCCTAGATTGCTCATTTATACTAGAAACCCCCTTTGAAAACATAACAAAAAAAGGTAAATAAATTAAACAAATTAGGTTTTCAGCCTCCAGAATTTACCTCTACACTGGCTGGTATTTAGGCCATTTTTAAACAATTATTGATAAAAATGTCTTACCACTTCAGCATTGGTTTTTCCATAGAAGGCCTCAGCGAACACTGCCACAACAAAGACGTTGATAAGGAAAGATATAAATAAGGCTATAGTTGACTCAATGAAAAAATATTTGTTGGCCTCTCTGATTTCTTTTTTGTTGGAACGATTTATATCCCTGGACTGGAAGAGAGAAAGATGGAAATGAAGAGTTTTCATTATGATGCCACTTCTATGTATATATCAATGAACACAATTACAAAACAATTAGAACAAAAACATCGCAGAAAATTGGAGGCTTCTACCATCAAGATACTGTCAACTATTCTAGACACAAACCAGAAATTATATGAAAATTATATATATACACACATATATTTTTTTTTTTTTCCACTTCACAGGTGTGCCCTGTCAGGTTTAATAAGTGGCATTTCTTGCCTTATAAATATACGACAGATTTTCAGTTGTTTCACACTTTTCTGTTAAGTCTATAATTCCACATGTGTTAATTCATAGTTTTGATGCCTTCAGTGGGAATGTACAATTTTCATAATCATGAAAATACAGAAAACTCTTTGAATGAGCAGGTGTGTCCAAACTTTTGGTCTGTACTGTGTGCATGTATATATATATATATATATATATATATATATATATATATATATATATATATATATATATATATATATATATATATATTACCTCTGTCAGATGGAATTTCTGAGAACTCTTCATTCAAAATCAATTTTTTTTACCCCAGAAATCATTTCCAGTGGGGAATAATATGGATGATGTCTAGGAAAACCCTTTGGAGCAACACTCTACATGTAAACAAGCTTTCACTACCCTGTGTTTCAAGTTGTGAACCATTAAGAACAAATGATATGATAGTAATACATAAAAACATTTGTGGTTTCACATGTTAAAAAAAATACCTTAACCAAAGCTGAATGCAAGTACATATTGTGAGGCATAATGACAGCTCCTACTATTCCCACTGCTTGTTCAAGTTGAGGAGTCCCACAACCATCACAGTAAGGAAAAAACATGCCCTTAAGAAGTTTTCCTTGATCAGGCTTGACACGCACATACTGAAAAAGAGGAAAAAATGAGGAGGAAATTAAATGTCTACTTTATACCACATCACAAACATTGTATGGCAAAAAAAAAAAAAAGATAATTTGAAACCCATGGAAACTCAGAGAGATCACACAAACTCCTTGCAGATGTTGTCCTAGGCAGGATTCGAACCCAGGACTCCAGCACTGCAAGGATGCAGTGCTACCCACTGTGCACATGCCCATTTCCTGTACACCGTAATTAACACTTGTATAACGGCTGGCCAATACATACAATTCATTCTATAATTTCTGAAAGATTGACAAAAGTCAAGAATCCAGTCCACAAAACTAACTGGACAACCTACCTCATAGCCAAAAGTTACTGCCATTATTGTGATCAATAGCCCAAAAAATGCTTCCAATTTCCTCAAACCTACAAATATACAAAAGTCACCTAGTTAACAAGAAATCAATATATTTTTAAACACAGATGCAGATAAATGTATATTACAAGGCCAAATATGAACACAAAAATATAAATTCTTAAAAACGTTCTAGTTTCTTCTGTCATTTTCAGCACCCAATATACTAATTAGACTCTTCACTATCATGTGGGTGTTCCTGAGCTATCCAGTTCAGGACCGCCCACCTGACAGAAGAGCGACTACTTAGCATATTAGAATGCTGAAACATCACACAAATTAAATTACTCAGGAATGGTGGGGGCTAGAGTCAGTGAAGCAGCACCTATTACAGGATGCAAAGAGTAGGAGCTGGTGGAGGTGCTGAAAGGTTCTCTGTATGTACCTCTTAATACAATACAACACAAGTCTCAGGATGATCTGCACCTACTCCCTGAGATCATGTAGAGTTTAACTGAACTTCTAAGTGGAAAAGCTCTTTAAAATGTTCTTAGGACGTGTTTGAACAGTTCTGTGTATTACAGTATACTGACCGTACTTATCCAGGAAGAGAAAGACAAAAGTGTCTGCGATTGTGATCAGCACTCCTCCCCATAATGGAATTCTGGCGGGACACAATGAGACAAGAATATAAAGACATCAGATAATCTGTAAGTGTCTGCGGTTTTCTATCTAGAATATAATTGACTGATATTTAGATTTCACCTGCAAACTGTAATTAAATGAGCGAGATTAAGAAAGGAGCCTACCGTCTACAGGAATTACTAGACATTGTAAGTATAAGGTTGTGGTGCTACATGTAACACTATAATTAAAAATAATCCCAATTTATTCTGCTTGTAGACATTTCTAGCATCAAACTGCAAGAGGATACAGATTACAGAAGTATACTGAATACTTTTGGTACACATTTTATTTCATTCATACTTTTCACCTGCTCATTTGTAATAAGCCTATGTTCACATGAGACTGATACACTGCAGTTTTTCCTGCAATGAAATGGAGGTGGAAAACCTACTGTGTTCTACAGCAGCACCAAAGAGAAGATTAAAACAAATCTCACTGAACACTCCACACAGGTTAAAATCTGTAGAAAAACCTTCAGTAGATTTGTTTATAAAAAAATAAAAAAAAATAAAACATTTGGAGCATTATTTTTTTTTTACCTCTGTGGAATGGCAAACACTAATGGAGAATGTGACAAATCCATACATCACATTGAAGAGATTACTATATGTATTCATATTATGACTGGGCGATTAATGAAAGTCTGACAATTCTATTTTTTAACATAATTGTCAAATCGAGTCTGACCTTTCTTCCCCACCGCTTCTGGTTGGTCTTTCAATATGCACTCACTCACAAGCAGAGCGAGTGCCATAACTTGTGGGTCTGGCTTTCTGATCATGGGCATTAAAAATTGATGATAGTGACACCAATACTCCTTTAGCTAAGCCCCCCCCCCACCAAACCAGTGGCACCCTCCCCCACTTGTTTTTGCCGGTAAGGCTCCTGCGAAGTCAAACCGCAGGTGCCGTCCGGTTTGTATGGCAGCCACGAGCCTTCTGAAGACACCCAGGCCTGTCATAGTAATACAACTAAAAATAATTCAGCAATTCATAAGTCCCTTAAAATCCCATTAAACCAATAAAAGGAGGAGGAGCTTACATTCCCACAGACAGAAGGTTGATGGCAATAGCTGAACCAATGACCTCTTGCATGTCAGATCCAATGATAGCCAGCTCTACCATAAGCCATAAGATTATACGGGGAACCTAACAAGACACAATAAATGAATGTCACATACTGTTATAACAATGTTTAAAAGGACAAAGTAATAATAATAATACATTAAAGGATAGACAAATTGAGACATTACAGAATAATTAATCAATTCGCACAATGGAATTGAGGGCCCTGCTCACAAGAGCTTACAATCCATAAGAAAGTAAAGTAAAGTACATATATGCACATAAACCAGGATCATTTAATAACATTTCATACAGGGTGTCCGGAAAGTACGCAAAGTGAAAGGGTGGACTTTAGCCGGTATGTGAAGCGTTTTTGTTTTTTTTTTATTAATGAATATGTGACCGTAAATGCACCGTTGTGGCGCTGCAGGTAGACCCAGATGTCGGTTTCCTATCCTTCAATGCGCCATGTGAAAATAGAAACGAAGAAGAGAAAGCGCTTTAATGGTAAATCAGTTTAATCACTGTTACTTATTTACAAGAATAGCTGGAAGTGCTGGCCGCCTGCTCGATGCAAGCTGTGCAACACCGGGAGATGGATTGATGCACCTGTTCACAGATCCCTGGCATGGCCCTCACCTCGACGAATGCAGCCTGGATGTGGCTCACGAGCGCTTCCTCAAGCAATTCTTGTAATATGTAACAGTGATTAAACTGATTTCCCAATAAAGGCACAGCGAGGGTTAGGAAACAGACATCTTGGTCTACCTGCAGCACCACAACGGTGCAATTCTGGTTACATGTTCATTAATAAAAATCGCTTCATATACCGACTAAAGTCCACCCATTCATTTTGTGTACTTACTTTCCGGACACCCTGTATAACTACAAGCATAGTCATTCACTTTATCTGAAATATCCAGGTTATAAAAATGCTGTGCAAAGTGATAGAGAGGCCAGTTGATAGAGATATAGCCTGTATATAAACAGTGGGGGAACTTTAGCAATCTGCTTTGCCACTTCTCTGGTGTGAAAAAGATAAAAAAACTTGTTGCAAGTGGCTGTTTTTATACTGCCCTTTCCAAAAAGGGCAAGGTGCGAGAGTGCTGGGACAGAGCCAATGGCCCTGCCAGATTTATTCTCAGGAGCCCTACACTGGCTAAATTACAGTACAGGCGCACGGCGTCCTCCTCATTTATCAGGTGCAGCCTCTGCTGGAGCAGGAGATATAAACACCACCATTGGAAGCACCTGTCTTCAGAAATCTCACCCATTATCTTTACAGTAAAGGCACACAGGACTTCAGGCTACCTCATGAAGCAAGCAGAAGTCAAAAGCATTCACTTGCATAACAAAATATAACAGAACATACCTTTGGATACTGCCGATTACATACTTCTGCTAGGTGAAGACCAGTCACTACTCCTAACCTAGCTGCCAGACGCTGCAGAAGAAGGCCGATAATGGTGGCAGCCAGGAGAACCCACAATAGCTGAGGAAACATAACAAAACTATTACTATACTTTATCGACATATTCAGAAGGCATTGTACTTCAACTGTACACTGCTACTCTGCAACAAAAACACAAAAATTATTAGCTACAAATACTTACAAATTAAAGAAGAAAACAAAACAAAATTCTAAATTTCTCAGTAATATGCTAAAAAAGGTGATTGGTCAAAATGTACCAAATAGTTGTGCCTAGAAGTGTTCAGTACCGTGATCAGTACCACCCGCTACATCATTCCATTAGAGTATCTTATAGACGCTCCTTTTAATTCAATGACGGATTCACTTCAGCCTTTGATTTTTTTTTTTCTGGTATTTCCTTAAAGAAACACTCAACCTAGAAATTTATTCAATGTATACAGAAGTTTGTCTACCAGTTCTAAACCTCTGGTAAATTAAGGGGTACAAGCTGCAGGCTTAGGGTTTTCCCACCACAATTGGGGGAAAAAAAAAAAAATCAACTTTTTTTTCTCCCCGTTCCGTTTATTCAGTATGGATGATGAATCTCCGTATGGTCGCTAGTTATAGACAAGATGTGTGAAGCAAGTCAAGGAGTGCTGGTCGGTATCTGTGTATGCTTCAGGAACTGACTCTTGCCTTTGTGCACCATGGGCTCCCTATTATACTTCTGTGGTTGTAAAGGAGTGGAACTGAGAAAACTTCAAAGTGGATCAAGCAAAATCATTCAGTATATAGAACAGTGCGTGCCAATCACAGGTTCCCCTATGGCAGTGTGTGCAAATAACAGGTGCCCCTATAACAGTGTGTGCCAATCATAGGTTCCCCTATGGCAGTGTGTGCAAATAACAGGTGCCCCTATAACAGTGTGTGCCAATCACAGGTGCCCCTATAACAGTGTGTGCCAATCACAGGTGCCCCAATAACAGTGTGTGCCAATCACAGGTGCCCCAATAACAGTGTGTGCCAATCACAGGTGCCCCAATAACAGTGTGTGCCAATCACAGGTGCCCCTATAACAGTGTGTGCCAATCATAGGTTCCCCTATGGCAGTGTGTGCAAATAACAGGTGCCCCTATAACAGTGTGCGCCTGTCACAGGTGTTCTCATAACAAAATTTTTGACTCTTACAGTTGCAGAATCCTAAAATGCCTTGTATAGCTGCTTGCATACAGTCAAAAAGCCGTACTTCAAAGACACTTAATACTGTATAGAAAAGAAGTCATTTAGTCACCTTAAAGTTTGCTACAGAGCCAGACTGCAAGTCAGATTCAATGTTTCCAGGATCTAGATAGGCAATGCTCATCAAAAAGCCTGGCCCAGTGAAGGCCCACAGCTTCCGGAAACTGAACCAAGAGTGCTGGAAAAAAAAAAAAAGATAATATAATATATGGACAGTATACGTGGGTCAGTAATATACAGATATATTTACAAGACAATGAAACAAATCACCGCACCCAGATTTGAAACAGTATATCTCCCACAACAAATTTGTGATAAGTCAACAAAATTGTATCTAATGATAATAATTAGTTTATACAATATTGCAGTAATGTGTAGCAGATGTTATTATACATTCAGCTGTAAGCTAATGCCCATCAAACTGAAAATCTCTGGTTCACTGGCAGAGTCAAATGTGCTACTTATTATCTCCATTAAAAAAAGTTTGCAGTTATTAATTAAAAACGCAGAGTCTAAACCCAGCCTATGTGTTACCATTCCCCTAGTCATATTGAACAGTGTCACAGTATGTGGGGACACCCCTAATTGGTAACGTCCAGTTGACAATTCATACAATCGTTTCTAGCAGAAATATGATAGAAACAGCACAAGTGTCATGTGACTCTAAAATAAATGCAGAAAACATATGAAAAAAAACAGTGGTATACATAACCTCAGATTTCCTTTGGCCTTCACGGTGACAGGTATGCAATAATTGGGAGGCATATAGGAGTCACTCTCATTCAGCTATATAAAACACATACTATAAAGTTTTCATTCATGTATTCCCTAAGTCACTTACAACTTCATCTTCTGGGATAGGTATTTTCTCATCAAAATAACTTGTGAATGGCTCCCCCTCAATGACTGGCTCGATACTTCCATCACTGATATCCGTTTTAGATCCATGGTCTGCTGATTCACTTTCTAGAAAAGAAAGATTTTTTTTTTCTAATTAAAAGTCATTGAATGTGCTAGTAAATGGGATGTCCAGGATTTTCAATAAAATGTACAACTAGGAAACTAATATACTCTGCTGGTTCCCATTGGTCTTTTACTTGTCCTGTAGTCATGACATGACATCCATGTATATGTATGGCACAAGACTGGGGAGAATAGCAGCAGTCCTGAACGGCACGTTATCACTGTAGAACCAAAGACCAGCGGGGACCACCCAGAAGCAAAAGGAATAATAGAGCATAGCATCTTTTTATGTTATAACATTTCATGAAAAAAAAACCTTTACCAGCCCCTTTATATAAAGTCAAATAAGATGCATTAAGATTATTTATGCAGACATATCCTTCACTTTGTCTGGAATATGGGCATAAACCCTGGTAACCCCACTCAACACTCCTTTTATCAACCAAGAAGGATGTCTAGTATGACTCAAAGGTCTTGGACTGGCAGCCTGCATTATGTCCCCCAGATGTCACCTGAAAGATGCAAAAACTGCTAATAACGGACGACATAATGACCTGACTGTGAGAAAGGGGGCACTGTGGGCAGTATGTAAGAGTAGTCTACTTCAGAGGTAGAATGGGAATTTCACAGAAGATGTAGGACAGCAAAATGGGCGAAGGGACTTAGAGAAATCTGAGATCACATAATAGCTCTTAAAGGTGTCAGATGGTTTTTCCTCCCTATACTGACCCCAGCATCAAGTAATGACCTTCCCCATGATGCCCCTCACTAAGCTTTCTGTTTCTAAAAAGTCAAGTTATAAGCCTTTAAATCCTTAGATCGGTATATATGAATTTACTTTAACTAGTCATAGGATGGGGGGAGCAGCTTCATCTAGTCATTCAGTCATCATACTAAATCCCACCCTGTTGGGTTGGTGGATAGATAGCATATCAAATTGACATCTGACAGTGAGAGACAAGTCAATCACATCTTAGTGATTGTATGACTAGATGAAGCTGCTCCCTGCCCCCATGACTGCTGAAGGTAAATTTGCATATGCCGACGTAAAGTTTTAAAAACTTATAACTTAACTTTTCAACAACAACAGAAAGCTTACCAAGGGGCCCCATAGAAAAGGGTCATTTTAGGGTGGGACTTAATATCTGCATGCAGCGGAGAGAGAGCCATTCTGTTTGTACAGCAATCCATGCTAGAAAAAAAAGAGGTAACCTGTGATTATGTGAGTAATTACGGAAGGTGAAAGCAGTATAAAGAAAGACAATTATTACTATGGAAGGGATGGGCTTTCTGGTCATATAACGAGAAATAAAATATAAATAAATAATCTTCAAAGTGTCCCTTTACGATAACATATTTCCAGGGATTCTGCTTACTATTATCTCCTGTAGCATGGCAGTTGTATAGCATGACATGAAGATGCTGTAGTGTCTAATAGGGTTACAATGTGTAACCACTGTAACAGAAAACAGCTATCAAAAGCATGCAAACCCTGTCAGGTGACCAGGCTGTTTCAGGATAGATATGCACAACACACCCTTCCTCAGCGTTGCTCTCTATTGATAATGACACTTACCAATGTGTGACATCTCACATGCTTGCATGGCCATTTCAGCAGGGTTACACTAGCTTGTCCCATCCACACCACAACCTGCCTCACCTCTGTCAATGTAGAACTATAATGCACAACAGGAACTTGTCCCAGTGGTATAAGGATAATGGTCACGAGGATTAAGGGATTTAAGCTTTGATGCAATACAAACATGTAATAAGTCTATGATAACCGTAAGGTAAGGCCCCAGACAAAGCAGTCATCAACCAGGAGGAAAAACTTACCGTCTAAATTCCGGTAATTCTGATCAGACATGGTGGCACTTTTTTCAGGTGTATTGCTTTCTTTATTGGCCACATTAACTAAAACGAAAAAAACCACTGAGTTAGTCTGATATAAATAACACCAAATGAAATCTATACAGAATAAGAGTAAAAATATTCACAATAAAGCCTTAAAGGGACCCTGTCAGGTGGTTTTTCCACTGGTCTCATCATCTGCAGAATGAAGTCCTTACCTTTTCATTGTTGTCCTCTGTAATCTTTCATCTGACTTTATGCTTTCAAACATTTATAACTTCACTTTGCTGCAATTGTGGCAAGTTAAAGGGGCTCTATCAGCAAAATCATGCTGATAGAGCCCCACATAAGCGTGAATAGCTTTAAAAAGGCTATTCAGGCACCGTTAAAGTTATATTAAACTACCCCCCTCCCCCCCCCCCCCCCCCCGTTTTAAAATAAAAAAGAATGTGATCTACTTACACATCGTGCACGCTGGGTGGGCACTCAGGGTGCGCCGTCTTCTTCATCCACGCCTCCTCTTCCTCCGATGTCCTCGGGTCCTGTCTTCCTCCGGCGCTCGCTAACTGACATTGATAAAAATAAATGGCCCGGGCGCATGCGCAATAGCCGTAGTAGAAGCCGCGTGCTACTGCGCATGCGCCCAGGTCATTTTTTTTTTTTTTTTATCAATGTCAGTTCGTGAGCGCTGGAGGAGGACGGGACCGGAGGACATCGGAGGAAGAGCAGGCGTGGATGAAGAAGACGGCGCACCCTGAATGCCCGCCCATCGTGCATGATGCGTAAGTAGAGCACATTCTTTTTTAGGGTTTTATTTTAAAATGGGGGGGTAGTTTAATATAACATTAACGGTGCCTGAATAGCCTTTTTAAAGGCTATTCACACAGCATGATTTTGCTGATAGAGCCCCTTTAAGTACTGGAATCTGCACATGATGGGGCCGATTTACAGTGGAAAATCTACCTGACAGGTTCCTTTAAAGACTGGGTTCCTATAAGTAAATTTGCAGCTGATTTTGAGTCAGATACCGCCTCAAAATAAGCTCCAAATTCCATCCACACTCCCATTGTATCTGGGGCCGCAAGGACGAAAGCCTCAGCAAAAAGTTGAAGCTTCAGCTTTCTGCCATGGGATGCACATGGCTGGAATTTGGAGAGGAATCTGCGGTTGCCTCAAACCCCTCTCCATATCCTGTCGTGTGAACCTGCCTAATGCAACTACATGTATAATAATTCAATATACTACTACTTTCAATACAGTCTCCAAGGTTGTTGTATAAGCAACTTTCCTATTTGAAGGGTTCTTTGAAAAACGTCTAAGATGTCAGAGTTTAGATCCTTGGGGTCCAGGTACTGAGTGAGAACCCAACCAAATGCTTACAACAAATAAGCAGAAGGGCTCATACAAATAGGTAGAAGTCTATGAGTCCATACACTATTAGAGCAGTTGGGAGGTCAAACCTAAAATCCCCGCCAGTCATGTCAGAAGTTTTATAAATTGACGGGTGCCCTTTAATTAATTACATTAACCGAATTATTCTTAGGGTTTGTTCACACGGTGGAAACGCACTTTGGATCAGACGTGTATTTTTACCACAGTTGTATCTGAAACTGTTGCAAGTTTGCCTGGCCTTTAGCGCCATTTAATGGAGTTCATGTAGTGTCGGCCATCTAAGTGCAGCATTAGTGCCATTATCGGGGCACTACCGGTATTTTGTTTATGTTTGGGGGGGGGGGGGGTGTAAATGTAAAGGAGTTTTTTTTTTTTTTTTTTTTTTTTTTTTTAACAGGACCAGATGTATTTTTAAACCTTCTAGGAGTCTTGAACCCTAGGGAGGCTGACCACTAATACAATATACTACAATGCTAACACATTGGAAATGTATTTTATACTCTAGTAATGCAATGACAAGCCTGGCAGCCTGGTAATGGATTGCTGCCCCCAGACCTCATGCAGACCTCATGTGACTGAGACATTTGAAGGTGTTATACCTGTGATCAGTGCAGACACAAATAGCGGTATTGTTGCCATGTCTCCGGCTCCTGAACAGTCGCCATATTTAAAACCTGACAATTGCCATAATAGTAAAGGTTCAAGGCAGTCAGTCACCAGGGTGAGCCATACTAATCCGTCAACAAATAGGTCATTCTCATCGGATTGTAACACTTTCTTCATTATCAAAATTTGTGCCTCTGTTGCAGAGATATTGATTTCTTTCACAATCTGGAGCACCAAGAGGAGCTCCGTTGCTGCAAACTGCTATGCCCCACATTGCACCAATATGTCCCACCTCACTTCTTTGAGTAACAGGGCCAGATAAGCTTTCAGCTTAGCGCCCTGGCCCTTAGTATTGAATAGTATAGATGTCACTAAAGCTCTGGTGAAATAGATATCTTACTGTAACCTGCTCCAGGTTGCAATATTGGGTTCTTTCGACTCTCCCCTCTCCATAGACTTCTATAATGAACAGTATGTCTTCATTGAAGACAGGTATGAGCACTGAATTACTCAGTTTAGCAGGCTGGAGAGGGGTAACGAGGAGACAGAAGCATTTTCCTCTGATGAGAGATATTACAAAGTTTCTTGTGTTCACTTTGAAGTATTCCTTTAAAAAAAAAAAAGAAAAAAAGAAAATTTAAATAAAGAGTTATTCTTTAATAGTGCTTTAGAAGCTGGAAGCGTATGTTTACTAGTTAAGCAAATATTAACCTCAGGCTGGCATTGCCAAATACCATCTTGTACAGTCAAATATGCCAACCTTCTGGGAACAAATAATCAGATGTAGTTGTCATAGTTGTGTAACAGGACAGTAGGACACGCAGCAAGGATTAGCAGGTTTCAGCTCCCTTTAAACATTACAATTTGGAGGCAGAAACCACCAGCACCCTATATATATGGAGACTGATCATGAAGAACTGAGAATATAATAGGATTGTGCGATTAATCCAAAGTGTCCAATCTAAGAGGTGGGAAGTCCTGTGAGCGGAGTCGGCACCAGAGTCACTCCCCCTCCTCTGCCATGTTACCTGTACTATGGGACGGGCTGAATACAGATGTAGCAGAGTTAACCTGAATGCCTGCAACTGGTTAATCTGATGCAGCATGATATCTTATCACACAATTCAAAAACCAATGAAAAAAAAAATTAGGAAAAATGTTTTCAATGATTTTCCATTGGTATATATAGATGGAGCAGAGTTAAGCTGTTGCAGAGTGATATAATAACAAAAGGCAGCCCCCACAGTCCAGGTAACTAGCAGTGAGCTCAGGACAGGAAGAAAAACGTGGAGCAACTTGGGGGCCGACTGCTGTTTCTGAAGACTAGCGTTGCACCTTTGTTGTTCAGGTCTGTTGAGGGACCCAAAAAAATGTTGAGGCGGACCGCTAAACAGTTACAGACCGAGTCTGACTATAATGGGATCTTTTAGGTGTTCGTCCATTTAAAACTGAAACCGGCGGAGGAAAAACTCCTTGGTGCAGGACTTTTTTTATCCACTGATTTTCGATGGACATAGTCCATAGTCTCCAATTGTGAACACAGCCTGACCAAGGATAGAGACCAACCTGGAAACCTGTGAGGGGCACAAACAGAACCATAAGTAGTTATTCATATCCCTGGAGATCACCTTTGACATATGTAGTCACTGATGCAAACAAGGGTAATGGCAGGGGGCATCTGCAGCTAACTAAAAATGAAGTCCTTGTAACTATGGCTAACAGTGAATATAGATCAAACATGGTGCTTGTCACCAGGCGTCGCGCCCCACACAGGCCCATGTGAATGGAATATATTCTAATCCAGTTCTGTGATTAACATTCTCTGGGGTGGTGAAAACCCTTTAATCTTCTTAGGCTTGGTTTACATGGCACTTTTCCCCTGAAGAATGCATTTCTTCTGTATGTAGACTGACATCAAACTCTGCTTTACGGGTACAGTAGAAATGTGCTGCTCATTACTGCAATTAAAAACTACACGCAGCGCTTTAGTGAAAAAAAAGCGCAGCGTAAACCCAACCTTACACTGCAATGACAAAATGTGCCAATGCTCTAGAAATTTACCAACCAAGTGACTTCCCTAAAATACCAAAGTGACAGAGATACACAACAGTACTAGGAACAAGGAAGAGTAAGTACAAGTTGTCTATATACATTTATTATCAGCGGTATGTCCCCGGGAAGAGACAGCAAACCGCATTACCCGACAAATCCTTATAAAGGGCCTGAATAGATCGCACAGAGGTCTAGCAACCAAACATGGCGCACTTTTGAGAAATGATCAGGCATTATGTACATATACATTCAGGAAATCCTCTAACTTTCTGCCTCCAGGAAAGGCCGCCGATAAATCCCATTGTATGGGGCTAATCCTCGTGCAGATCTGTGGCAGAAATCCAAGGGTCAGCCTCAGACTTCTGCTGCAGATTCTCTTGTAAATGCATATCGGATTTACTATGGGCAGAACTGTGACATGTGAACATAACCTTACTGTCCATTAGAGGTTCAAGGACAAGGTTAGGCTATGTTCACATTTGCGCCAACAATGTCCACCGGAAATCAGCGGCTGAAAAAACCTCCTGCAAGTTGTTCCGTCCACAATTTTAAAACAACAGACACCCGACAGACCCCAATATAGTCAATGGGGTCCACCATATGTAATGGCTAGTTTAGCAGTTAGTTTTTGGTCTTCCAATGGACTGGTGACAGCAATGTGAACTTAGTGTCAGACTCCACTCTATAACATCAGGAAGCTAACTAAACCATATTCAGCTTGCAAGAACCTGCTTTAACTACATTAGATGCCCCAAGTCCAGAGAAGTCATAGCAGGCTCTTGCCCCTTCCACTCCACCACAGCAATCCCAGAACGTCACTATTTCTTACCCTTAGATCAGAGACTGAATCCTCAGTACAAACACGTAGTTCTATAGCACATGACTCACTGTATAGCTGCAGATATATTACTGTACGGTATGTACTTTATGCACAGCAGCCATACTAGCCGCATTTACTGAGCTTCTTCTGAAGTCAATGTTAAAAACAGAAGCCATCACATGAATACTGAACAAAACCTGAAGCTGTAACAAAGAGCCGTCTGTTGCGAGACCAGTGACTGCTTTGTGTCTGTCTGCCAAAATGTATAATAATGTGATAACAAGAAAAAAAATCCAGTGCAGCAATATATTGTATAGCAGAAATTATTATTTCTATTATTCTGCATCCCCACGACCTCTAGGGTTATCCAGGGTACATGATGTGGTCTAATATAATAAATAGCTATTACAAAGGATTTGTAAAATGACTCAAGGTATACTGTGGTATGCAAATATAGGGATCCCTGACCTCTGTTATGTAGCAGAAGACGGGCTCATATCTGTAAGACGTTTATAGAATATCCTGCGGAGAGATGGGAAAAACCTTTTCAGCCTTCAACTTGAACTTCCTTGTAGACATAAAGACTGAGATGAGACGACAATGCCAACAAGTATTTTATTACAGAAAGCGGCACTGTGCCAGTTCATGAACATGAGAGAAACAAGAATCACACTATCTGAAATCCAACATGTCCGATCCTTGCTTCTTCCATCAGCAGATACTGCAGGACGGGCTGCAATATATATGTGTATGACCAAGCTCAGCAACGCAGTAGCAGGTAACAGCACACGACTGCCAATCCAGTCATCTACCAGGACTCTCAGAATGAAAGGGGCTATGGGGGAACCCTACAAGTACATGGAAATAATGAACGGAAACAGCCAGTACAGCAAGATATACAGTATGTGGAAATTGTCCATCATCACATTAAAAGTGAAGAAGTTTACCCAGAAAATGCCACTTATTCTCTCCTCATGGAATGACCAGAACAGGGGGGGGGGGGGGGTCATTTGTGGCCACATCTGACCAGGTGACTTCATACGACATTAATTTCTACAGGATTGTTGGAAATCGCTAAACTCCATCTATGGCCGTTCCATATAGATGAATGTAGGACAACCCTTCTGTGCAACTATTGAGCCATTCAGCTAGGAGTACAAGTAATCCCCTGTTCTCTGGATAGAGGGGATAGGTTGTGTTTGTGGGAGAACCCCTTTAGGTGTTACATAGTTACATATGGCCATCAAGTTCAATCAGGGCATGGGAAATGTCATAGCATTCCATAAGTTTCCTAACAGTGAAGAAGCCTTGTCGGGTCTTGAAATTAAACCTTTTTTCTTCAGGTGGAGAGAGTGCCCTCTTGTTTTGTTAAGGGATTTTACACGGAACAACCTTTCCCCATATTTCTTGTATGGGCCATATATGTATTTATACAGGTTTATCACATCTCGCCTTAGACGCTTCTTCTCCAGACTACACAGATTTAACTCCTTTAGTCTCTCCTGTCCTGCAAGTCCATAACCCTTTTAATACAAGATGGTATTGACAATGGATGCTGTAATTTACCCTTTATCTATAAATATACCCAGGTCCTTCTCCATCAGTGACTCTTTCAGCTTTATCCCCCTGGGACATGTTGTATGCAGATTATTTTTACTCAGATGCAGAACTTTACATTCATCCACATTGAACCTCATTTGCCATGTGGAAGCCCAAACACCCAGTCTATCCAAGTCTGCTTGTAATGTACATACATCCTCCATAGACTGGACTGTATTACATAGCATGGTGTCATCTGGAAAAATAGAGACCCTGCTATTAATCCCATCTTCTATATCATTGCTAAATAAGTTAAATAACAGAGGACCCAGCACTGACCCCTGGGGTACACCACTTATATACAGAGGACCCTGCACTGACCCCTGGGGTACACCACTTATATACAGAGGACCCAGCACTGACCCCTGGGGTACACCACTTATATACAGAGGACCCAGCACTGACCCCTGGGGTACACCACTTATATACAGAGGACCCAGCACTGACCCCTGGGGTACACCACTTATATACAGAGGACCCAGCACTGACCCCTGGGGTACACCACTTATATACAGAGGACCCAGCACTGACCCCTGGGGTACACCACTTATATACAGAGGACCCAGCACTGACCCCTGGGGTACACCACTTATATACAGAGGACCCAGCACTGACCCCTGGGGTACACCACTTATATACAGAGGACCCAGCACTGACCCCTGGGGTACACCACTTATATACAGAGGACCCAGCACTGACCCCTGGGGTACACCACTTATATACAGAGGACCCAGCACTGACCCCTGGGGTACACCACTTATATACAGAGGACCCAGCACTGACCCCTGGGGTACACCACTTATATACAGAGGACCCAGCACTGACCCCTGGGGTACACCACTTATATACAGAGGACCCAGCACTGACCCCTGGGGTACACCACTTATATACAGAGGACCCAGCACTGACCCCTGGGGTACACCACTTATATACAGAGGACCCAGCACTGACCCCTGGGGTACACCACTTATATACAGAGGACCCAGCACTGACCCCTGGGGTACACCACTTATATACAGAGGACCCAGCACTGACCCCTGGGGTACACCACTTATATACAGAGGACCCAGCACTGACCCCTGGGGTACACCACTTATATACAGAGGACCCAGCACTGACCCCTGGGGTACACCACTTATATACAGAGGACCCAGCACTGACCCCTGGGGTACACCACTTATATACAGAGGACCCAGCACTGACCCCTGGGGTACACCACTTATATACAGAGGACCCAGCAGGGTCATTCCATATCAAGTGATCCAAATATTTTTTTTACCTGACGTCTTTAGATTTTTTTTATTTTTATTTTTTATGAAGTACAACTTAAGTTAATTACAAATAAAAAGTTTTGAATTTTTTTCTTCATCAGTTAATTTTTTATAGAATTCTAAAGTTTTGAAAAAGTGTGAATTTTGGCCTGGTATGGCTTTACATTTTTTAACATATCTTGGGCTAGAATTAAGATAAATAGGTGGGAGAGGCATCATTTTTCTCAGAGCGGTATCGGCTTTCATTTGATATGTCACAAGACGATGTTTCTTTATATTTTGTTTTGGAGAAATCAAATTCAAAATTTTGATGCGCAATTGTGAAAAAAAACGTATGTTTTAAAATTGTGAAAAAATGTATTTGTGTTACTTGTGTTCTTGGTTATATTTGTACAGGTTTTCAACTTGGGACCAAATTGGGATCACCCTGGGGTACACCACTTATATACAGAGAACCCAGCACTGACCCCTGGGGTACACCACTTATATACAGAGGACCCAGCACTGACCCCTGGGGTACACCACTTATATACAGAGGACCCAGCACTGACCCCTGGGGTACACCACTTATATACAGAGGACCCAGCACTGACCCCTGGGGTACACCACTTACATACAGAGGACCCAGCACTGACCCCTGGGGTACACCACTTATGTCAGAGGACCCATCTTAGCTGCAATCCTTTACCACAACTCTCTGCGATCCTGTAACTTGTTTTCAATCCAATTATACAAACTATATTTTTCAAGCCAATGTCCCTGAGTTTATCCATCAAATGTCTAAGAGGGACAGTGTCAAGCGCCTTTGCAAATTCCAAGAACATGACACGCACAAGTGTTTGAGCATTTCAGTTTTTCCTACAGACCCATTATCTTCTCCTGACATAGAGAACTTTTGCTGAATTGATTACAAAACATTCGCTTTATCTGTGTTCTGCAAGAACTAACTGTACAAACGTACATGAACGTCCACCATAATCCCTCCCTCACCTCTGAGCCACTTGGAGGAAGATTATTTATACTGACAACAGGTGGCCATGCTCCTTAGATAGCTGTTGGTCAAACACCCATTAGCTGCTAGCTATTCCTGTGGACTTACCATACATATGCACACTTGGTTAGGCCAAGCATGCACGTGTTCTCAATGGGGGAACAGTAATAAGCTGCTGCCAGATACTTATGGTGGCAGCTTATCACCCATGAAAGCAAAGGTTAAGGCATATTGAAATCCCACATGCCAGAAAATTTATCATCAGAGAACTAGAACACTACTATATACATTCAATGGTTGACCACTGACATGATGGAGTTCATTTAATGTGTATGGCTACCTTTAAAATATGTATGTAGAAAGACTAGTATTCCTCCCCCCCATTGTCAGATTTAACCCAAGTATCAGACTGTATGTGACCCCTTACAATACAAGGTTGTGATATTATCATTACAAACCCCACACACTTCAAATCACTAAGTGGTTCACAAAGTGACTGGAGTGGTTGTAAGAAGAATCCTTGTTTCTTTATGGCTACCTATTCATATACTAATCTATAAAATCTAAAAGCAAATTTAGTAACACAACAAAGTAAAGTGATAAAAGTCACTCCACACAGAAAGACCCAGGCTGGTATCTAGAATACAAATATACACAGAATAACTTTTGACAAAAATTTGCATAGGTCATGCATAGTAAGGCTCCATGCACAAGACCAAGTGTCCGGTCTGATGTGAGGCCGAATTGGCAGAGGAACGCACTGGGAGTGACACCCCGAGTACAGTCCATGATGTTCTCACCTTTATGGGGGCTTCTCGTGGGTTCGGTTCCAATAACTTGGAGCAGGATAGGACGGCTCTACGTTCATTGGAACAGACTATCGGAGGCCCCCTCGAAGGAACATCGGCCTGCACACTCACTCAAGTGCATTAGGCCTAAATGTTCGGAGATATTCAGTTTTTAGCAAGTAAATATTAGTTTCTACATGAAAAAGTTAAAGGGGTGGTCCAATACATATTTTTACAGTTTATTAGGGCTGCTAGACCATAAACTTGGACTTGCCTCTCCTCGTGCCTCTGTATAAAAGTCACTTGGCTGATGTCACCAGTGATGTTTCATTTGTGTCAGGTGACCGTTGTAGCGAATCACAGGCCTCATTGGTGACCTCGTCACAAAGAGCACAAGATTGTTGCAACGTGGCATTTGTGAAAAGGTGACCCCCGAGGCCTGTGATTGGCTGCAGTGGACACCTGACCCAAACAACCAATGAATCTGTATACAAACCGCTGTCAAAGGAGGCCCGGGGGACAGGAAAGTACTTGGTTGTTAAGTTTATATCCCCAGGATCAGTCCTATTCAATAAAAGTAAAAACTGGACAACTCCTTTAACATTTTATGTATCAACTCTCCATAGTTTTCTGGATCTTTGTTTGCAATCATTCAATAGGACTGAAGCTTCATTGTTCACTTCTAGCAGCTGCTGCAGGAGAAATGTAATATTACGTGGCAGATGAATGGCCGTCTTATACAAGAACGGCTCGAATTTGTAAGAACAGGAGCCATTGGTACAGTACAGCTCTCAGTTCTGCTCCATAGATGGGAGATTGGCGCAGGGGAACCCTCTCAATGACATCATGCCCCCTAACAAGCTATATGGAGATGGGTTGCCTTTGTGAGACAACCCTTTAAAATCTAGAAAGGGTCGAGCTAGAACAGCAGACAAAGCCCAAGGGTAGGAGAGTCTAGACAGGCCATAGACTGTAACAGGAATCCATTGCAAATGTTCACTTCCCACCGTAGCCTTATAGTTCCCGCTAGCAATGACACGTTTCTAAAACATAAGAAACATTTTCCACTGGAAAAATTAACTTGCGCACGTGTAAATCCTGTCCTGGTGGTATCTTACACATATTCCACTAAACACAGAGGAACACAACTATCCCATGTCCAACAACCATTTTCCTATGAACATCATCTCAAAGTTTCATTATCCTGGAATAATATTTTGTGCCTCCATCCTGACCTTAGTCGAGCAGGTGATCTGAAAATACATGCGGTGTTCCCCAGGGTTGTCGCTAAGCCAATTTAATGGGCTCAAACTGTCCCACCAATAGACAACGAAATAGAATACCACATTTACCACAGCAAAACTATTTCCATTTCTACTCCCTTACATTTATATTTCCCATTTTCAACAACTTTAAAGGGATGACCAACACCAGAAAAAAAAAAGTTCACTGTAAATAAAGAAACTTACTTTTATAAATGTATGGATGGCCTTTCATGTGGTCCAAGAAGTGGAGTCCCCGTGATCTGTGATGTTCTGACACACAGTAGTAGTAGAGCTTCCCACACATATGTGTCGGTGACATGTATGAAGAGGCTGTCCGTCTCTCTCAGTACTTTAGATAAGCCAGCCCCCTTCATCATCATGGCTGATGCAGAAACACAGCATTGGTGCTTAGATAGTGGACTAAACAAGACAGCCCCTCATCATGTTACCAATACACAGGAAGAGGGAGAAAGCCCCCTACCACCTTACTGTGTGCCAAAACATCACCGTGTACAGAAGCTCAGGACATCCGAAAATCTTAAGAAATCCAATGGAAACATGACTTCAATAAACATACTAATTTGTCTTTATCAGATGCTCTGCACCAATTTTGCTCCTTTAAAAGCTACACCACCTTGTTAGGACAGAAGTCATTCCAACCGTATGTGGTCCTGTCCATAATATGGCAGCAGATGGAGGTGCACATGACCAGACATCGCTCTGCATCCTCCATTGTAACACATTGCACTGGTTCATTCCCTGGTGAACGTGGTTGAGATTTATCATAAGGGGGATTTTTAAAGTCAGTTTTGCAGGAGTCTGCATGGTCGTAACGTGTCCCAAACAACTCAAGTTTTATGTTATGTTCAATAAATATGGATCATTTGGGGTATTCCAGTCACAGCAGGTCCAGTACTCAAAGGATAAGGGGTACCTTATACCTAAATACTGAAAACCCCGCCAGTCATGAGAAGTGGGGTGCTTTGACCCCAGTTTTAAATAGAGCAGGAGGTTGGACAGCAGATACCTCTCCATTCAAGGTAGAGAAAAACATGCTAAATTGGGGTGCAAAGCAAGCCGGATATCATGATCAATGGGGGCCACAGCAAGCGGATAGGAGGAAACTGACTGTGACCGAAATACTCCTTAAAGTCAGACTTCTGACATGAGACCTTACTCCTTTATCTCCACTTTGTATACTAGCTTTTTACTGGAGTGATTGCAAAAATATTTACAACTTTAACTAAATGCAATAAAAAAATAAATAATTATAAATGATTCCAGACTTCTGTCTCGCACAGCTTGATAGATCCCTCAGTATCTTACAATGGGGGATGCAAAATTATGTGTTTGGTTACAAGCTGCTCCATCTTCAGCATAAGAAACTGTTCACACGGAGGAATTTGAGGCGGTCTTTTGCCCTAAAACACAATGTCGGGTAATAGGTGATCCTTGAGTCACAAGACCACTGACTGACAGTCATGGGATCCAAAGCAAGATCAAGCAGGGCGCTTCTTTTATCAGTGTCCTTCACCGTCTCCCATTGAAAACAATGTAAGGCAATTCCAGCTAAATTTCGGAGCTAATTTTCAGGTGGAATCCATCTCAAAACCAGCTCCAAGCTCCTCCATGTGAACAGCCCCTTACTGATCCACATGTGGCAGGACACCTCACCCACAATGCAAATGCAGTGAAGACACCAGAGAGGAGTCCGATGAGAACATCACTCAAATCTCTTTGTAAACATAAGGGCTTTTTATTCCCTTCAAAGCACCCTAGGGGTTGGACGCAAACAGTATAGACATATTTGGGATACTAAACCGCCAGTCCAATAGAACGTGGTTGCGGGTAAGTGTCTCATATTCTCCTGCCAGGTTCCCTTTAAAGAGTTTCTTTCTGGTGTCAGACAACCCCTTAACTATACTTTGCATGAGCGGTCAGATACAGAGTATCATATTGTCCCCATAGAAGTCAGTGGAGCCTTAAACATCTGCACTCGGGATTAATACTTGTATCTGTAATGTGAGAAAACAGCACTGACAATGGCGATAAAAATACAGACAATAAGGCTTCGGTCACACCTGCGTTCAGTGGCCATCCCCCATTTCGCAGACCTTTTCTCTCTGCATTTTTAGGGCAGAAACCTGGTGGATCCCATTATAGTCTATGGGCTCTGAGGGTTCCACTTTTAAGCGGATTGGGCTTTTGTTTTTTGGGTTCCCAAAGTAGCTAGCATTATACACATAACTTCACTTGTACAATACACAAGGCAACTACAAAGCTCCCATGTTATGTATTAAGCTGCTGACTACCAGGACATGCTGGGACTTGCAGTTCCACTACAGGGCGCAGGTCTGCACAGCGCTGGGAACATTCCAGGACGTAGTAAGACTTTATTCACACACTAGACCTGTTGCAGCACTCCTGTCACTGCCCCGTGTATAGGCGAGCTGCAGAAATCCATGCGCTTGTGCAACAGCAGCCCCCTTCAAAAAACGCAACTCCGTGTTCAATAAATCTGCTACGTGTGAACGTAAACCTAAAGCTGCCAGTACTCAGTGCGGTGCTCTCGTACAATGGAAACAATGTTATGGCAAGTTCTGCTCTTGTCAGGGCTTTACTATGCCAGTGACAAATGTATGGGCAGCTTTACCCCCAGCCAAGGGCACCACTGCTGTGTACTGACCGGTCTGTAGCCGGATACACAGCCGCACACCATGTGACCTGCCCGTCACGCCGTACAGCTGCCTGCACCACAATGGCTGCCACAACCACAAGACACTTCCCGCCACCTCTGCTGCTACTCACCTACCTGCACTGGATCCGCTGCCGCCGGTCACACGGGACAAATCACCTCGCAGTTTCCATGGCAAATTCCGCCATTGTGTCACCGACAAAGTCCGGCCCACAGTGACGTGCCCCGGAAGGATGAATGGCAAACCCGACGTTACCTGAAGGAGAAGCCCTCTGCTGGCAAGTTCTAGTAGTGCAGGCGGTGAAGAAGCCGGCAACATCTCTGGAAAGAAAGCAAGGAGTGCTCTCTGCTGTGTGGAAAATGCTTCCCCCTACTGTGAGGAGAATGCTCCCCCTTCCCCCTGCTGTGAGGAGAATGCTCCCCCTTCCTCCTGCTTTGAGGAAAATGCTCCCCCTTCCCCTTGCTGTGAGGAGAATTCTCCCACTTCTTCTTGCTGTGAAGAGAATGCTCCTCTTTCCTCATTCTGTGAGAAGAATGCTCCCCCTTCCCCCTGCTCTGAGGAGAATGCTCCCCCTTCCCTCTGCTGTGAGGAGAATGCTCCCCCTTCCCTCTGCTGTGAGGAGAATGCTCCCCCTTCCCTCTGCTGTAAGGAGAATGCTCCCCCTTCCTCCTGCTTTGAGGAAAATGCTCTCCCTTATCCTTGCTGTAAGGAGAATGCACCACACACACACACACACACACACACACACTGCTCTGGCATGGCAGTACATTTTTTTTTACAATATCTGTTTAGATGTCTGTATTTACTATGGCCTTCTCTGGCAGCTTTTGTCTACTGCTGCCCTGACAACAGAGATGGCCATGGGAGTTACAGAATACAAGTTCTTCTGTATGTTCTGATAATGTATTTCTTTTATTACCATATATTACTATGAAAAAGTATCTTGGATATTTTGGAAACCATATATTACTATGGATCTATTCACACAATACCGTCGGTAGGGGTGCAGAGGTAACAGCTGCTACTGGGCCCTTCACCCTGAGGGGGCCCCAAAAGGTCTCTCTGTCCCAGAAAAAAATATCTCCTTGCCATGTCACCTTTCAGAAAAGTGGCAAGGGCAGATTAAAACAGAAAAAGTCACAATTTTTTGCAGAATCAGAAAGCAAATGATGTATACACAATATCTATCTATACAATCTGATAGGATAAGGTTGACTCCACACAATGAATAATGAGGTATTTTGTGTTGAGAAATCACTGATATTCAGATGCACAGAACACACTGTTTTCAGCTCTTCATTATAAGTACGTCTTGGCATCCAGCATTGTGTAATAAATACCAGTTCTGTGCAGATCTTACAGGTTCCTTACTCCTAGATACCTCATGTACCCGTCCTGCAAATGTTTTACTTTCCTAATAGTTTGGTCTTGATGTTCTCCAGAACTCACTACTCTATTGTGAAGGTAAGTCTCTCAGTTATTTTGGAGCATCTCAGGTGGTCCATGTGCCAATTTCTGCAATCTACTTGGCATAGATTTCAGCTGTTACTTGCACCACTTTTTTGGTGTAATAAAATAGTAAATTGCACTGCAGTATTCTGCTTAATCCTAAAAGAAGGAGTGGGGTAAGAACACAGAAGTGGAGCAAATCTTTCCTTATACTTTCTTTCTGTAGATTCTATTCCTGATTCTGGAATGAAAATACTGATGCATTTTACAAATGATCCATGTCCTTCAATCGCTGCTGCTCCACTGATACAGGCACTGCTGGAAATCTTTTCTTTATTCCCCACCATTCCTGAGCAATCATTTCTGTTTCGGCCCCCTATATACTAATAAGGGACCACTAGAACAGACAGTCAACTTGAGACGCCCACCTGACAGTACAGAAGCAATTATCATATTAGGTGCTGAAACTAACAGTACCAATTGCTCAGGAACGGTGGGGGCTAGAGAAAAGATTTCAACTGTTGTCAGAATCAATACGGCAGCGCTTATTAAGACATGGTGGAGGCAATGAAAGGTCCTTTTTAAAGGATGCTCAGAACTGGAGTTGGGGTAGATGGTCTTCTTTATTTTTTTAATATAAAACAGTAAAAGCCCCATTTAGCAGCTGCAGTCTTAGTCTGATGGTAAGTAAAGTACTTCAAATACTGAGCACTTCAGATAAGATGTTTTTTATACTTTGAATTATTTCTTTTAATCTGTGCCTGTATAATGTAAGGAATGTTTATGCTGGAAATAGTAGAGTTCTCAGCCCCTTTCTCAAGTACTCCACTTGTATTATAAGAATGTACCTCTGTGCATACCTACAAATTTTCCTATTTTAAATGGTAGTTTTAAGAGGAATCTAATAAGGTACATTTTGTGTGTTGTTGCTAGATGCATGTTTTTGTAACTTGCGGACATCTAGTTAGCAAGAAATAACAAATCCCTTAATAACAAACCCATATGGTACATTTTGCAGTGCTGAATTTATTATTTAAAGGAATATTGTTATCGCAAACATTTGTGGATTATATACAGAATATGGCTGATAGATGTGGATTCTTCAACTCCTGCCCTGACTGCTGTGGCAGCCACAGAAATGGAGACATAGCCAGGCACACACAAATGTCTCTATTAACTTCTATGGGACTTCCAAGAGCTACAAGCACACTTGTTTTGTATTGGAAAACGTGAACAACTAAATAATTACAAAGTTGATCTGAAAAGATTACGGATATATGGTTTGGGACACTGAGGAAGACAACCCAAAAAATTTCTGCAGGTAACTGTAGGAAGTTGTATCCTGCAATAACCTACAATGGGAATGGGCAATATATAAGAAGCTCTTATGCTTCTTAGGGCTCGTTCACATCTGCGCCCGCTCTCCGTTCATACAGGTTTCCGTTTCCTGTACAAAACTGAGCAGGAGACGGAAACCTGCAGGACTCTTTCATACCCATTCATTTGAATGGGTTTGAAAGATGTCCGGCCGTGAGCGCTGGTGAGCGATTTATGCTCTCCGCCGCAAAGCCGTTTTTTTTAAATTGGACACAGAGTCGGACATACAGTACTCCGTGTCCGGTTTAAAAAAAAAAAAAAACGGTTTTGCGGCGGAGAGCATAAAACTCTCACCACCGCTCACGGCCAGACCCGATCTGACAGCTTTCCGTCTTCTGCATGCAGAAGAAGGAAAGCTGAGAATGGACTCCGGGCGCTAGTGTGAACCTAGTGTCATTTCTACTCAATTCACCCCTGGCTTTGGCTAAAAATAAACAGCAAAATCTGCAACAAAAAAACTACATTTCCGCAACGTGGAGCCTCAGCCTCAATGTTTTTTCCAGGCTAAATATTTGATGACCCTTAGGATAGGTTATAAACTAAAGATCAGCAGATGTCCGACACTCAGACCGGGCTGCAGTGTTGAGGTAAGCTCTACAGGCTCTTTACTACTTATCAAGCACTGTGCTGTACATTTGTATAATGGATGTGCCTGATATCACAGCTCAGCCCAATCACTTGAATGTAACTGAGCTGCCATTAGGCCATGTGACCAATGAGCGTAACATCACAAAGACTGTGAAGCAGAAGCGGTGATCAGGGAGCACCATTGTCACTTCAGACTGCTGAGCCATGGAGGATGAAAGTGTTGGACCACCACTGATCTAAAGTTGCCATCCACTAAAAAGTCCTTTAATGACCCTGCAATATTAATGCCCTAAATATGATACAATGGCTGTTGGTTCACTAGATCTCCTGTACCCATCCTTATCACAACACAATAACCGTTTACTAAAAGTACTCTGCTGTTTGCGATTCACTTCATGTAATGTGATGTGTTACTTCAAATTGTCAAACACCTATTAAGAATATTGTTTTTTCTATCACTTTCTCAAAGCTATCCAACTGTGGAAATTGCCTTCTTAATAAGCTTATTATGTTTATTAACGTAAACAATACAAACTCTAAGATAAGGATGGGGCAGCTACCGAAGGAGTCTAGCAGCAGGTTTCTCTCTTCCTCCAATTCAGTACACATGCAAAGTCTGGCTGTGCTGAGTGTGTGCATGCATGGAAGAGTCAGGAGAGATAGTTGTCCGCCAAAGAAGTGGTCTGCTGACATCTAAAGAGTATGAGCTACTTAATGCTAGTTATAGACATACAGATCATTTAGCAATGTGACTTTTCTACATATTAGTACAATCATTTATAGTTATTAAAGTGTTGTTCCACAACTAGTAACAAACATAAGACAAGAAATTCTGCCAAAGTGTAGTTTATATATCCATAGACTTCATTTTTACCTATATTAAAAAGTGTAGTATTGAAGTGTACCTCCCATTTTTTTCCCCCCACTATTGTGTCAGGGGGTGTTTGGTGACCTTTTTATCATATTACTCAGCTTTCATATGATGCCGATATAAGAACTAGCCATAACGTAATCTGAGATATCTTTAGTTAATAACACAATTGGGAATTTCAGCTTAATATGCAGCAGTTCATGCTTCATATAAAATCACATTCGCGACACATTGTGTTATTAGCTCATGATATCTCAGATTATATTATAGCTAATTCTTACATCATGGCATCATAGGTGGTATATAACTGGAGATACAGCAATATGAAGTCTCCATCTCCCCTTTGGTAAATGCTTCATCTCTATGTACTACATTGAGTATATGTCTACAGAGTCTCCTGGCATTACCTAGTTATGTCATTTCTAATGGGAACTTTACATGATGTTTCCAATTAAAAGGAAGCTTGATAGATTAATAAAGTATATTACAAAAATGTCCACCACATTACCCCCCCACCACACATACACACACATACAACATAATAGCAAAAAAGGTAGAGTGTAAAAAAACTTACACTTTAAGCCTAATAACATCCTTTTCTAAGCAACTAGCACTCTAAAATCTTACCAAGTTCACATGAAGGAGATTTAGACTTTATTCCTCCCATTGTCCTCCCTCAAGTAGGCTCTCCATCCACTGGCTTTGATACTCGGCCACTATTTCACTATTGAAGTAGCCCCTCCCATTAAATAACTCCAAGGATGATTGGCTGGCATTTTCCCAAGAATTGGAAAGAAAAAAGACACGGGGAAGTCAGTAAAAACTTGTGCAAACATTATCAAGTGATTTTTCCAGCAATTAAAAGTGTACACTATAAAAACGACACTTCTAAGACTAATGAAAAAATCAATTTCCTGGTAAACTACTGTTTCTTAATTTCTTTAAGTTGCATTGAACTATGAAACACTTATTAGTACTTGGGCTACTTATTAAAGTCACTGTACACACAAACCAGTATTGCTTACTCCAGCAAAGTATAATCTGAAGCACTTTTACAACAGCCTTTCTTTTTGTCTAAAATTAACTTTTTATGCTTGCCCGCCTAAATAGAAATGATTTTCTCATTCTTCATATTACTATATGTCCTATTAACCCCTTTCCAGGAGCAAAGAATGTAAACATTAAGTATAAACAATAAAGCTCAAACACCAGAGCTGCGGGATATGTTATGTGATCCATACAAACCGTACTTGATAGATCCCACTGATCTACTTATCACAGGGTCCACTGAGTTTCCATCAAATTAAAGGGAATTGATAAATATGTTATAAATCTAATTAGTACGTTGAGGCGGACAGGGGGGATTCTACATTTACCAAATATAAAAAATTGATACAGCTCCACCAGTCAAATGAAATTGGTCGTGGCTGCACATTGGATCCTGTGGCACAAGAAGAACAGTGCACAGAAAATCCCTTGGACTCCGCACCGGCCAAAAAAATCTTAGCAGTTTTCTACTGCAGCCCCTGGATTTCAGTTAATGGAATAAAAGTGAAATAGTAACAGTCTGTTGCGGTGCTGGACAAACATAAAGTTTATGAGTTTCCAAATATGCCTCTGTTACTCAGCTTTGAAGCCCCATTTTCATGTAATTCATATGCAAATAAAAATAAAGTGCCTTGGTTTGTCTGGGTTTTTGGACTCCGCTCTAAATTTCCTGGCAAAGCAATTTCCCCCTCAATTACATATGAATAAAACAGCAATTTACAGTCCTATGAAAAAGTTTGGGCACCCCTATTAATCTTAATCATTTTTAGTTCTAAATATTTTGGTGTTTGCAGCAGCCATTTCAGTTTGATATATCTAATAACTGATGGACACAGTAATATTTCAGGATTGAAATGAGGTTTATTGTACTAACAGAAAATGCGCAATATGCATTAAACCAAAATTTGACCGGTGCAAAAATATGGGCACCTCAACAGAAAAGTGACATTAATATTTAGTACATCCTCCTTTTGCAAAGATAACAGCCTCTAGTTGCTTCCTGTAGCTTTTAATCAGTTCCTGGATCCTGGATGAAGGTATTTTGGACCATTTCTTTCTACAAAACAATTCAAGTTCAGTTAAGTTAAATGGTCGCCGAACATGGACAGCCCGCTCTCAAATAATCTGAAAACAAAGATTGTTCAACATAGTTGTTCAGGGGAAGGATACAAAACGTTGTCTCAGAGATTTAACCTGTCAGTTTCCACTGTGAGGAACATAGTAAGGAAATGGAAGACCACAGGGACAGTTCTTGTTAAGCCCAGAAGTGGCAGGCCAAGAAAAATATCAGAAAGGCAGAGAAGAAGAATGGTGAGAACAGTCAAGGACAATCCACAGACCGCCTCCAAAGAGCTGCAGCATCATCTTGCTGCAGATGGTGTCACTGTGCATCGGTCAACAATACAGCACACTTTGCACAAGGAGAAGCTGTATGGGAGAGTGATGAGAAAGAAGCCGTTTCTGCACGTACGCCACAAATAGAATTGCCTGAGGTATGCAAAAGCACATTTGGAGAAGCCAACTTCATTTTGGAAACAAAGATTGAGTTGTTTGGTTATAAAAAAAAGGCGTTATGCATGGCGTCCAAAAAGAAACAGCATTCCAAGAAAAACACTTGCTACCCACTGTAAAATTTGGTGGAGGTTCCATCATGCTTTGGGGCTGTGTGGCCAATGCCGGCACCGGGAATCTTGTTAAAGTTGAGGGTCGCATGGATTCCACTCAGTATCAGCAGATTCTTGAGAATAATGTTCAAGAATCAGTGACGAAGTTGAAGTTACGCCGGGGATGGATATTTCAGCAAGACAATGATCCAAAACACTGCTCCAAATCAACTCAGGCATTCATGCAGAGGAACAATTACAATGTTCTGGAATGGCCATCCCAGTCCCCAGACCTGAATATCATTGAACATCTGTGGGATGATTTGAAGCGGGCTGTCCATGCTCGGCGACCATCTAACTTAACTGAACTTGAATTGTTTGTCCAAAATACCTTTATCCAGGATCCAGGAACTGATTAAAAGCTACAGGAAGCGACTAGAGGCTGTTATCTTTGCAAAAGGAGGATCTACTAAATATTAATGTCACTTTTCTGTTGAGGTGCCCATACTTTTGCACCGGTCAAATTTTGGTTTAATGCATATTGCACATTTTCTGTTAGTACAATAAACCTCATTTCAATCCTGAAATATTACTGTGTCCGTCAGTTATTAGATATATCAAACTGAAATGGCTGCTGCAAACACCAAAATATTTAGAACTAAAAATGATTAAGATTAATAGGGGTGCCCAAACTTTTTCATAGGACTGTACATGAAAATGGGGCCCTGAATCCCAGAGGCATATTTGGAAACTGTAGAAACACCTCTACAAGGTTACAAAGTGATTAGGTTTACAAGTTACTGCTGACAGACTCCCTCTAAATGAAAATAACACAGCATACCACACTATATGCAGTACACCACATTTATTATGTGTTTTAGGCTGAGGCCACATGTTGCGAAAAAGCTGCAACAAAAAACACTGTTTTTTACTGTACCTGCTAATCCCATCCTTACATTGCAGAAAATAAATCTACAGCAGAATTAAGAGAATTCATTTTTCAGCACCTATCTGGAAGACATGTCACAAAAAAAGTAGATTATCTTCCCTTTATTGCTGATTTGAGAACAGAAAATCATAATCTGAAAAAGTGGAGGAGGAGAAAAACATACATAGCAAGTAAATCTATAGCTGTGCTGTAATGCTAGTGTTATTAGTATGTTATTCATTTTTTTACATTGTAATCTGTACCTCCCAACCTCGGCCTCATTTACTGATTGTAATCTACACCTTCTGACATCAGGTTTATTTACTGATTATAATCTGTACCTTCCCAATATAAAGTTATACAGGAAGGACAGATGCAAAAAAACGTGACTGAACGCTACGGAATTACCTGGATTTCTTCATTGATTGGTAATAAAATGTGGTCTGATGGTAATCTAAGTCACAATTCTAGACACACACAATAGGGCAGATTTATTATGCCTCGTATGCCAGTTTTCTGGTGTACAAGGCATAAAAAGACGCATTTTTCTTTGGCAAATCAGTAAATAATCTGTAGATTTCCCTTTAGCAGTAACCACCTCCACCAAACGTTTCCAGAAGCTACAAATAAAGTTTGTAAAAAAAACACTGAGGAATAATCTTGTCCCATTCTTCTCTGCAAAGCCATTTCACTTTATTAATATTTCTGGGCTGCCTTGCATACACAGTCCTCTTCAGGTCATGCCACAGCATCTCAATATGGTAAGGGTCCATTCACACGGAGGAAAATGGTGAGGAATTTGGTGTGGAATTTCAAAGCTGAAAAAATGGGAGGCTTTTTTTCAGGGCTGAAATTCCTCACCATTTTCCTCCGTGTGAATGGACCCTCAAAGGGGTTTTTCCAGGATTATGATATTGATTACCTATATTCTTACATGCTATAGGATAAAAAGCACACAAAAGATTAAAATGAATAATTTTGCCTTCTGTACAGTGTCATTAATATGTCCATATGGGCAAGAATATACAGAGGGAATGGCTAAGAACATTGTGATAACATTTGCAAAAGTAATTCACAGATGATATGCCATCATGGCGGAATACAAAATCAGTATTGTGCTGGCTCAGTGGAGCAGATTTTCTAATACTGTGTGAAAGTACAGTGCAAAGTAAGACTAGGCGGTCTTAGGCCTTTACACACAACAGGAATATGTAGCCTGAGTAGTTTACAATTTGTTAATGACAGGCATGCGGATCACACTCAGATGACATCAAAGTGTCATCCAAGTGCATTCCGTGCTTCATTCACTTCTAATGGGGGTTGCAACGCGTTCTCATCCGATAACATTAAGGAGGAGAGGATCTGCTCTGTATTTATCAGATTGGAGCATCGTATGGACATCACACTTGGGTGTATACATGGGTCCTAAAACTGCAAATGATTTCTTCAAGTGTCTAATACAGAAGAATAAATCTGGGGTCTATTTAGATATTAGTTTTACTTGGTTTAGTTTCCAACAAAAAAATACAGCAAATGTTTTTAGGCTATGCCACTTTCCAGAAAATGACACCTCTTTATTGATGAACTGACCAAGTTTTAGAAAGTCTAAAGCTTGTTAAGGATTGTATGCAGCGGATTGGTCATGGAGCTCGTGATGCAGTTTGTGAGCCAGAAGAGATTTGATACTCTGCAGTTATTAAGTCAATAGAACATTGGTGACTTTTATGTATTATCTGCCTTAGCATTCACCAAGGCAAGAATTGCTTCTAATTTTCAATATTACCGTTCACAGATGATCATGGAATGTCTAAAAACTAACTTGTAAAGGTGGCACTGTAAAAAAAAGCATAGTGTAAATGCAGCCATGAAGTAGCATGCTTGAATTCAGTGAGATTTTTCGGAATGACCCAGTCACATATGTTGGTAAAAGCAGACTGCATGGCTAGTTGCTGCATTTCTTACACCCGTGGCTATGGGACTAAATGAATCCTCTGAATTAATGTGGTGTATCCCAATACTCTTTGTCCACATTGTTCAGTGCTGGTCAATTTAGTGGTCTGTGTAAAGCTGTACCTACAATTACCTGCACTGATCGCCGGCATTAAGGTCCCCAAAGCCTTGGTGAAAGTTGACGAAGACACCATTTTTCAGGCAGACAGATCATCGGTACCCGGAGAGAAATTCGGGACTGGGCGATCCATTGTTGAGACAGCCAAGAACTTGTTGAAAGCTCCCAGGCTTGTCTCTGCATTTCTTGTATTACAGGCAGCCTGTAATAGAAGTGCCGTTATTTAGCAATTCATTAACATTGTAATGCATTGCATTAGTGATCAGTCGTCTAAATACAGAATAATAGTAAAAGTATAAAAGGAAATAAATAAATAAATATTGACCCACTCCACTTTGCAGGTCATGTAAAACGCTGGGTTTTACATGACCTGCAAAGTGGAAGAGATTCTGGCTAATTCTATCTACACACTGCAGAAAAAAATCCACAATAGAAATGCTATGATTTCAGAAAGCTTGTATTCTTGTAAATCACAGCATTCTGTATAGATATTAAAGAGGCAGAAAGTCTGCACTGGAAAACTCTGCGGGCTTTCTGTGAAAATTGCTGTGGAAAAACTAATGTTTTTCCGCCATGGTCTTTTCCTGGAATACATACACTATATATTTCTGTGTCTTAAAACGCCTACAAACTTCTAAAAATATTTTTCCTGTACAGTGAACACTGTAGTGGGAAAAAAAAATCAAAAAAGCCAAATCGCCATTTCTTCAACTTTGATAAAAAATGTTTATAAAAAGCGATCAAAGCAATAGACATTCTCCAAAATGGTCTAACTAAAAACTACATTTAACCCCCCAAAAACCATGCCCTATGCATCCTTGTATACAGAAATCTAAAAAAAAAAAAAAAAAGTTATGGGTGTCAGAATATGGCGACTCTAAGAAAAAAGAGTTAAGGGGCTTTTAAGGGATTAAAATGTAATTAAAACTTTATAAATTTGGTATCCCCGGACTCATACCAACCCAGATGGCATGTCATTTTGCTTGCACAGTAAATGCCATAAAAACCAAGCCCGTAAGAACATTGCACAAATGCACTTTTCCTCCAATTCCACCCCATTCTGAATTTCTTGCCAGATTCCCAGTATATTGTACGGAATATGAAATGATACCACTATGAAGAACGATTTGTTCCGTAAACATTTAACCCTCATATAGCTCGGTGAATGGAAGAAATAAAGTAGTTATAGGGTTTTGAAGGTGGGGAATCAAAAAACAAAATCTAAAAATGCCTGCGTTGGGAAGAGGTTAATACTGTTGGGCTATCCCTAGGAGTGATGCCAGAGGTCCAGTGACCCCTGAGTCCATTGATTGCTCTCATTTGTCACATGGGGTGCTGAAATTCCATCAATGAAGTGTTGACCAAACGCTAGCACTGGCAGTGGACAATGTAGCTCCAGGGACAAGTGATTTTTTTCTGTGTCCAAAACAACACAATATAATGACACCATCACTGTTCCTCATACAGTATGGGGAACCAGTAAAGGGGCCATTGTTTGGGCCATACAGTGACCCCTCCCCATACAGTGGATTCTCTTTTTTGTAAGGAGTAGAGATGAGCGAGTAGTATTGTATCGAATACCTCCCCTGCATAGATATTGGTGTAAAAAAAAGCGCCCGGGAAGGTGGGAGGGGCATCGAATTTTTACTGTGTTTACTGTGCAGTATTCGACTGAGTGCACCAATATCTATGCAGGGGAGGTATTCGATCGAATACTACTCGCTCATCTCTAGTAGGGAGTCAGGTATTTACACTGTGTAGGGAGAAACCAGCTGAACTAATCCCCAGTATACCTGACCCTCTGTGTGTTTCTCTGATCTTACACATTCGATGTGATTGGATGTGAGATTGTTCACAGTATTTATGAGACCAGCACTCTGGATTTTTTTTTTTAGAAAATATTTAATAAAAGTGAAGTTTTATCTTAAAATAGTTTATTGACCGAGGTCTCTTAACAGAGAATTTTTTCTCATCTATTCATCTCTTACCTTTATCTTGAAGGAGCAGCATTCCAGTGCCGCCTTTCTTCTGCTTCATCCGGCATTCTCCTCCTCTTCACTCCTCTTCTTACAGGAGACTACTACAAAACAGCTGCCGAAACAGCCGACTGTGCATGTCCGTCAGCCATTTTGCGGTGGTCTCATGTAAAAGAAAACCATTTTCAGTCCGTGGGGCCCCAGCCTGAATCAACTTACTTTGTGTCAAAGTTTTTCAACACTATTTTGTTGCATGATGGTGCATTTAAGTCACGCCCTTTTTTTCTAAAAATTCTAGGCCATTTTAGATGAGCCTAGATGGGTCATATTACACCAGAAATGCACCACACTGGGCCATTGTTTTAAAAGGTGACCATGTGGTTGGCACTCTACTGACTCTTCCCCGACACCAGATGTCAAGAGATATTAAAGGGGTATTCCCACTTCGCATACTCACCAGTCTTCACTCCTGTAAAATCTTCTTTCTTCCTGGTTTCTTGCGTCATTTGGTGGGTGGGGTTTCACGTGCAACTTGCCGTTTAGCTCTGCCCCCAAATCCGTGAGTAGCTCCGCCTACCCATATTGGACTATGAAGTACAGGCAGCAGCAACTCCATTCTGTGTTACATACAGAGACTGCCTTTCTCTGCCATAATGAACACAATTGTATTAGCTAGCCTGATAACTGGGAGAACAGAAGAAATGAAAGCAGCTCCTCTCCCCTATCTGAGAGCAGGGAGCTAGGTCACATGGTGTAGACACAGGAAAAGCTAGATACACAGGCTCGCTCCCGTGCACTTAGCCCCTCCTCCCTCCCCCCTGAGAGCAGCAGATACATCACTGGACTCATGAGCAGCTAAGTCAGGGCTGTGGCCACAAAGAATTGAATAAAGTAAGATAGTGGACAGACAAAGCAGTTCTGCTGAAGCAATGTATTTAGGAAAAGTCTTACATTGACATTAACAAGCAGTATAGATAGGATCCTTGTGATGGGACAACCCCTTTAAGATCCTTTGATCTTGGGGAGATAAGAGGTGTCTGGCACATGCATTGCCCACTGAATATTTATAATAATAATATAATAGCGGCGCTATTTTGCGGCAAAATAACGCCGCGTATACAAACCCGGCTCCCATTGAAATCAATGGGAGCGTATACGGCCCGCAAAAGCTCACGCGGCGTCTACGTGCCACATCATGTGGCACGTTACTATGCGTGAACCCTCCCAAACACCTACAATCCATGAGAGGGTGGATGCTAGCAATTCAAAGGCATACAAAAATAAAGCTTGTACAAATACCTCCATACATGCACCCCACTAGTACCATCCAAACAGCATAATATGGCCTGGCTGCATCCTGTAAAAAAGGTCAATGACCATTAGTTAATATTTTGGTCAAAATATGCAAGCTTGCAAACCACATCAAGGTTCCCTCTATCTTGTGAGGTCCTATAATAGGATGAAAGGCATTTGTGCTAAATGATGGTTACTTTTCAATTATTCATGTGACCTCACCTTTTAGGCTCAATGGTATCTGAGCAGTAAATAATCTACATATAAAGCCTATGTGTGTCATGTGTCAAATTTATGTCAGAATGGGCTGTAAAACTATTAGCAGTAGAAAAATATTGTCAGTACTATGCCAGTAACCTCAGCATAAACCCTTTCAAAATGTTGCCCTTTCACGTGTACAGAAATTGCACAATACAAAAATGTTCTCACACTGTAAAGCAGAAAATCACAATAATAGAGAAAATATACATATAGAGGCAAAGACAGAAAGAGCGAAATATAAAAATGTATTTAAAATTTTTTGTAAAGGCTCCCCAGCCAGTCTGCAGTGATTTTCTTTTGCAGGCTACGATTTTTTGCAATGTATTGCAATGCACTGCATTAGTGATCAGACCCTCTGGAGTTCAAGACCCCTAGGGGGTCTAATAAATGCAAAAAAAATATATAAAAAAAATTAAAAAAATATTAAAAATTCAACTCACCCCCCTTTCTCTAAAACATATATAAAAGTAGTTATATACTGTGAAACACATACATGTTGGGTATCCTTGTGTCCAAAAACGCCTGCTCTACAAATCTACAAAAATATTTTTCCTGTACAGTAAATGCCATAGCAGGAAAAAAAAAAGTCAAAAGTGCCAAACTGCCATTTTTTCACTGTTTTGCCTCTGATAAAAATTTGAATAAAAAATGATCAAAGCAATACCAATTCCCAAATATTGGTAGAACTGAAAAGTACACCCGGCCCCGCAAAAAAGACGCCCTATAGATCCCTGTACACGGACGTATAAAAAAGTTACAGGTGTCAGAATGTGGCAACTTTTAGAAAAAAAATTTTGCACGGTTTTGGATTTTTGTTAAGGAGTTAAAATGTAAATAAAACCATATAAATTAGGTATCTCTAGAATCATACCGAAACATAGAATACAGGTGACATGTCATTTTGGCTGCACAGTGAACGCCGTAAAAACGAAGCCTGTAAGAAAATCGCACAAATGCACTTTTTCTTCAAATTCCCCCCATTCTGAATTTTTTTCCAGCTTCCCAGTACATTGTACAGAATAAATAATGGCGGCATCATGAAGAACAATTTGTCCCGCAAAGATTAAGACCTCATATGGCTCTGAGAGCGGAGAAATAAAAAAGTTATGGGGTTTGGAAGGAGGGAGTCCAAAACGAAAAACGAAAATCAAAAGATGCAGTCAGCGGGAAGGGGTTGAAGGATACCTGGGTTTTTATGAAAAGCTGAAGATCTATGACTGTGTAAGCCTTCATACATGATGTCTTATCAGTTTCTCTGCTGCTAATAATCACGTTATGGCTGAATCACATTTTACATTTCTATCTGAGGCTGTGACTGTGTGCAAGAGAAGTCCAACCCCCTCCCTATCCATTACTGATACTAGTCTGTCATTCTGCCAGGAGTATCTGTAAAATAGCAAACAAATAGCTAAGAAAAGCTCAAGTGACCATAATAAAGGAGATTCAGGAACACTGGACTGTATAGACACAGCAAATACATGCATGCAAGCAGCTAAAACTCAAGAGCAAAAAAAAAACTACGAGCACAGTCAGTAAAGCTGCTTGCTGTCTGTGAATGCCAATCCATCTGTAATAACACAAGCAGTCAGAGGTAGTTAAAAGTACATTAAAGACTTTTCTTACATTTTAAGCTGTGGTATTTGCAGAATCTCCTGTCCTTTGCAAAAAGCAACAGTTTGCAGAAGTGTGTGTGTGTGTGTGTGTGTGTGTGTGTGTGTGTGTAGTCTGTGAAGAGTATCAGTCCCTCCCATCTACATTAACTGTGTGAAGAGAAAAAAAGAAAAGGTCCCAGTTATACTGTCACTCATTGTGATGCTGTCTTGCTTATGTAACATATCTATGGACATACTTCCCTGGTAACAGAGGTCTGAACTGCAAATTACCTAGAATGGAGACACCTAGTGACAGGAACTTCAGAGCGGATATTCAGGCAGAAAGTAGCTATATTTGTAGTTAAAGTGCATTACATTTTGGTCCAGAATCACATGCTCTATGAACTGCGACTAAATTGTCTGTAAAGTTAGTGGCTATTTAAGAATTACTTTGTTATACAAAGCAAAGAAACTACAGCTACAATGTATAAAATAAAGTAAGCATTAAAAAGTGTGGAATAACACAGTATACTGAAATTACACAATAATATGTTCTTCTACTTTAAAGCATGAAAGAAAATCACATAGCGAGTTAGTAGTTAGTTGCTGGATCTTGTACACTTGTGGCAATGATACTAAGTGAAACATCTGAATTCAGTGAGGAAAACTATAGCTACATCGTGAATTTAGGTCTGGCTCTTGCTGCATGACCAAAGATCAGGTCACTGTGCGATTTGGTAATGTTAGTGAATGGAGTCACAATGCAACCCTGATGCTGCAATGACCACAACTTCTAGTCACAAAAAAGTCAAACATTGCTCAACATTAGAGATGGGCAAACCAAATCATATCGAGCTGAAGTTGACATATACCAAATTGTTCATATTTTTTTATGAAATCGAAAAAATAGAGATTCATCATGTTCTCAGACCTTCTGTTACCTCCTTTGTGCCTCCTCGGGGCCTCAACAGTAAGCCTGGGCACATGATGTCACAGGAGAGACAGAGACAGAGCACCAAATACCACAAAGGAGCCCAAAAGAAGATGAGTGTGGGTCTACTCCTATTATACTCTGGGGTCTGAAGGGACCCCAGAGAATAATAATAATATCACTTTCATATTGACAAAACTTCAGCTGTTTTTGCCTTAGAGAGTTAAAATTCGATAGAGTGGTTTCTAGTAGCCCTGCAAGTGTTGTACACTATGCTTTAAGCCATTTTAAGATGTGGTTTGTCAAACTTGTATAACCCAATAAAAATCTTGAACCCGAGCTACCCGAACCCAAAACTAATCCTGGGAAGTTTGCTCATCTTTACTCATTTTTGTGACTATTGTATCACCTTTGGAATCACAATGCGACTCTGTTTCCTAACATTAGTGAAGGAGTCACAGTTGAGGTCAAAATCACTTTGTATTCCAAGCCAAGCCAATTCTCCAATGCAACACCATTCTCTAACATTGGTGAAGGAGTCACGGTTAAGACCAAAATCAGTTTGTGGCCCTAGCATAAGAAGAGGGTACTCTTTGTATAGAATATATATGCAATTTTGTGTGAGTATAATATTATAACCTGGCATAGATTTCTGGTATAAATCTTAGCAGTTTTTTGGCACAAGTTTTAGTAGGTTTCTCCCCTCTCGCAGTTGAGTATACATGCACCACTCAGCTGAGCAGAGCACGCACTTGTATGGGGGAGCTGGATAGCTGTCGAACCACTGAATGTTATGGCTCTCTAAAATATATGGTCGGCTTTAGAGTGAAGTTTTTATATCTAAAACACGAAACTTAGAATTAATATTGTGCTAAATGATGTTTGCTTTTCAATTATTCATGTGGCCTCACCTTTTAGGCTTAATGACATCGGAGCAGTAAATAATCCACATGCGAAGGCTATGTGTGTCATGTGTCATGCTCATGTCAGCATATGTCTTCAAACTGTTGGCAGCAGAACAGATTTGGCAGCGCGTTAGACTTCTCTGCCAGTAAACTCAGCATAAATACATAGTATACTGAAACTACACAATACAAAACATGTTCTCCCACATTAAAGAGTAAAAGAAAATCACATATATATAGAGGGTGTCCGGAAAGTAGGTACACAAAATGAAAGGGTGGACTTTAGTCGGTATGTGAAGCGATTTTTATTAATGAACATGTGACCGGAAATGCACCGTTGTGGCGCAGCAGGTATACCAAGATGTTGGTTTCCTATCCCTCACTGCGCTATGCGAAAGGAGATATGAAGAAGAGAAAACGCTTTAATGGGAAATTGCTGACAGCACGCATACTGGTGCTTGGGTTCTCTCCAAACCTCTGGAGAATATTCTGCGCAAACTCTGGGATCCGCACAGAGCGAGGACGGCCCATGCAGCTGGTGGTCAGTGGTGATGAATGTATGTTGATTCGGCAGAAGACGGTTAGGGAAACTCTCTGCGTAAATCCTCCTTGCCGCGTTAGCGTATCCATCTGCAGCACTGTAGGCCAGATGCATGTCTGCTCGCTCCACCCATATGAATCGACGCATGGCTTATGTCAACAAAATGCCTGAAAGCGAATTTGCTTACATCCACTGTGTCGGTCTACCTGCATAGTAACAGTAATTAAAATGATTTCCCATTAAAGTTCTTTCTCTTCTTCATTTCTCCTTTCACATGGCACAGCGAGGGATCGAAAACCGACATCTCGGTCTACCTGCAGTGCCACATCGGTGCATTTCCAGTCACAACTTCATCAATAAAAAACACTTCATATACCGGCTAAAGTCCTCCCTTTCATTTTGTGCACTTACTTTACAGACACACACAGATATATATATATATATTTATGATAAGATAAGATAAGATATTCCTTTAATAGTCCCACAATGGGGAAATTTCAGTGATACAGTTTCATAGATGGTACAGTAGTATATAACAGGAGAGAAACACATACAAGCTCATGGCAGATAGAGAAATCCTATGAATCATAGCAACTAAAACGAAAGAAACACAGACACACTGCAGGATCATTTAGTTCTCTGTGCGGATTGATGTTAATAATAATAATAATAATACAGCCGACTGTGGTTGTAGGACACGAGGAGGGGGGTCACAGCATGTGGCTATAACAAGCAGAAATTTTGCAGAGGTGGGGGACATAGTCAGCTATCATGATACATGTGGTAGTTCTTGGTAGGTGGTGAGATCTCCTGCTCACAGCTGATAGTTCGGTATCTTGCATCAGCACTATTGTCCTTTTAACCACAAAAAATGCCCCAAATGTCCTTCATCACAAACCCTCCTCCTCCTTCCTTCTTACCAATGTGTTCTACTGCCCCAAAGAAGTCAGAAACCATCCAGGTGTACATGGTGCTGCTCTCTTGCCATGCTTCCATAACTCCTGGGGTAGGTGGGTGATGGTAGGTTCCCAGGCTGTAACAGAGTCCCACGTGTCCACAGTAGAAGAAAGAAATACCAGTCAGCTGTAGCATCTTCACACATCAGTAATAGATGCCAAAAAATCATCTCCTTGAATGAAGAAGTCCACACTTCCATGTAGGTTTTCCTCCATGCCGCATGGTGTCCTGGGGGGATGGTAGCAGGCACATGTGCAAACAGGAAACCAGCTGAACCAGGTCTTGTCATTGTCCATGCTTTACAATAGAAACAAAAGGAACAAAATACTCCACAGGGTCTTCCATTCGATTTATAGTTGCTAATTCATAGTGCTAGTTTTCTTGGTTACAGGATTCTTGAAGATACAGAGAAAAAGAGTGAGAAAGGAAAGATAAAATTTGCTCCCAGCTTGGAGCACTGCATCAAGGCAGCCAGCCACTCAGGGGGTATATTACATATATATACACTCACCGGCCACTTTATTAGGTACACCTGTCCAACTGCTTGTTAACACTTAATTTCTAATCAGCCAATCACATGGCGGCAACTCAGTGCATTTAGGCATGTAGACATGGTCAAGACAATCTCCTGCAGTTCAAACCGAGCATCAGTATGGGGAAGAAAGGTGATTTGAGTGCCTTTGAACGTGGCATGGTTGTTGGTGCCAGAAGGGCTGGTCTGAGTATTTCAGAAACTGCTGATCTACTGGGATTTTCACGCACAACCATCTCTAGGGTTTACAGAGAATGGTCCGAAAAAGAAAAAACATCCAGTGAGCGGCAGTTCTGTGGGCGGAAATGCGTTGTTGATGCCAGAGGTAAGAGGAGAATGGCCAGACTGGTTCGAGCTGATAGAAAGGCAACAGTGACTCAAATAGCCACCCGTTACAACCAAGGTAGCCAGAAGAGCATCTCTGAACGCACAGTACGTCGAACTTTGAGGCAGATGGGCTACAGCAGCAGAAGACCACACCGGGTGCCACTCCTTTCAGCTAAGAACAGGAAACTGAGGCTACAATTTGCACAAGCTCATCGAAATTGGACAATTGAAGATTGGAAAAACGTTGCCTGGTCTGATGAGTCTCGATTTCTGCTGCAACATTCGGATGGTAGGGTCAGAATTTGGCGTCAACAACATGAAAGCATGGATCCATCCTGCCTTGTATCAACGGTTCAGGCTGGTGGTGGTGGTGTCATGGTGTGGGGAATATTTTCTTGGCACTCTTTGGGCCCCTTGGTACCAATTGAGCATCGTTGCAACGCCAAAGCCTACCTGAGTATTGTTGCTGACCATGTCCATCCCTTTATGACCACAATGTACCCAACATCTGATGGCTACTTTCAGCAGGATAATGCGCCATGTCATAAAGCTGGAATCATCTCAGACTGGTTTCTTGAACATGACAATGAGTTCACTGTACTCCAATGGCCTCCACAGTCACCAGATCTCAATCCAATAGAGCATCTTTGGGATGTGGTGGAACGGGAGATTCGCATCATGGATGTGCAGCCGACAAATCTGCGGCAACTGTGTGATGCCATCATGTCAATATGGACCAAAATCTCTGAGGAATGCTTCCAGCACCTTGTTGAATCTATGCCACGAAGAATTGAGGCAGTTCTGAAGGCAAAAGGGGGTCCAACCCGTTACTAGCATGGTGTACCTAATAAAGTGGCCGGTGAGTGTGTATATATATATATATATATATATATATATATATATATATATATATATATATATATAATATAGAATATACTTAGGTACGGAGACCGAGACAAAAATACAAAAATGTAGGCAGGGTGAGTGGTCTAGTCATTTAGAGCCATGAATGTGCCACCTATCCTCCTGTATATTTGGAAAAATTCTATTAATGCTGCATGGAGGTGGCCAAATCTTTGGATCAATTTTATTAAAATATTACAAAGCAGGGACTACAGTTGCAATGGAGTTATAATCACAATATGGTACCTTTAACTACATGTATATCTAAATTATAAAAAATTATTAAAAAAGCTAATGTTTGTGTGCCTCTCCTCTGTAGGCATCCAAACACCTGAACCATTTGACTCCAAATTTGGAGCCTAGGTAAATCAGGGGTGTGGGAGGATTTTCATAAAGGTCCTGGCCGTCACTAGATCATGGTAAGGACCCGTTCCCACGATATAACGCGGCGCTCATTCTGACACGTAAACATGTGTCAGAGTCAGCGTTTCAAAACAGAATCCCATTGACTTCAATGGGTTCCATCTTACGCACGCTACACATTGAAATCAATGGGAGGCTTTTTAACCCATTGAATTCAATGTGTTAAACGGAATCCATTGAAGTCAATGGGATTCTGCCGGCAGAAGACGGAAAGCTGTCAGACCGGGTCCGGCCGTGAGCGCAGGTGAGCATTTTATGCTCTCCGCCGCGAAACCGTTTTTTTTAAAATCGGACACAGAGTACTGCATGTCCGACTCTGTGTCAGATTTTAAAAAAAAAACGGTTTCGCGGCGGAGCGCATAAAACGCTCACCGCCGCTCACAGCCGGACATCTTTCAAACTCATTCAAATGAATGGGTATGAAAGAGTCCTGCAGGTTTCCGTCTCCTGCCTCTGTTTTGTGCAGGAAACGGAAACCTGCAGAACGGAGACCGGGCACAGATGTGAACGAGCCCTAAGCAGTCTGGAGCACTGAGGACGGCTGAGTTGCTACACCCCACACAGCTTTAATACACCCTTCTTGACCCCTTTCTTTTTTGAGTGACAGGGCTAGGTCAGATTTCAGATTAGCTTCCTGGCCCTGTCACTCAAAGAAGGGAGGGAGTAAGGAGGGCATTCCTGGATAGTGTGGGGCACAGCAATTTGGGGCAAGGGATCTGACCCGGGACTCCAGATTGCTCATTTGTTCATTTACAACATGTGGCATAACATGTGAGTTGTTTGAAGTGAGAGCTATACTATAATTTTATAGGAAGTTTCTTAAAGGTGTTGTCCCACAAAGTGAAGTCTTCAGGACCTTTCTCGCGGGACTGGTAGTGGTCGGGCTTCCCCTTCACTTCAATGAGGTTGACGGAGATAGTGCTTTAATTATGTCTGGTGCAGTCAGTGAAGTGAATGAAAGCGCTAACCTCTTCTTCTTGCTCCATCTTTCAGATTTCTCATTCCGTGCCTATCGCAAGTCATCTCTGCAGCACTTTGTCAACACTGCCAGGGCCTGTATCTCGGCGCTTTGGAAATCGCCTCACCCCCCTTCTCTTCGCCACTGGATCTGCAAGGTGGAGGATATCCAGAGCACGGAGGACCTCATGTTATCCATTCAGGACGCTCGTGGGGCCTTCATGGATGCATGAACGCCATGGATTCTCTTCCAGGGTTCACAGTCATACCGAGACCTAATGGGCTGAGGCAGTATTGCCGGCCTTGCTCCCGTCTCTGGTGGCCAGGGACACTCACCTTTCTTTCTCCTCCATTAAAAAGTTTTGTTGTTTCTCATCTCTGCAATTTGAAAGCCCTAACATCCTATGTGTCATCTTTGATAGCTTGAAAGAGGAACAAGTAGTAGTTTTTAATGGCATATACATATAATGTTTTTTGGGGGTGGCTGAAAACAAAAGCAACTCTGCCATTGTATTTGGGTTCTATTTTGACAACGCTTACCATATGGTTTAAATTACACAATAATCTGATTGTGTGGATCAATACAATTCCAAGGATACTAAATTGATAAACTATTTTTAGGTTTTTCTACTTTTTAGATAATATTATAGTTACTTTCTTTCACTCTCCAAATAAAACCTGATCAGACTTTGAACTAGATCTAAAAGATCATTATGAGAGTACCAAATGCAGGCGGGTCATTGCAGTTGAACAGTTATGGTTATGTGATGACCGGAAAGTGTATTTTGGTCTGTAACAGATTGGCACATGGTGTTTAAACCGATAAAAATTTCTGTAGCTCAGCAGTTTGGATGTTTCAACTGTATGGTCAAAAAGACACACCTGTAGATGTGAATGCTGACACATCTAATAGCAGTATTGTTAATGTGTGCTAAGGTGCAGGTGTCAAACTTCACGTAGTCATCATATAAGAAAGCCAAATATATAATGGTCGAAAAGCTTCATTTTCAGCCTCTTGTTGCATAAAAGTGATTGGGATATCATCAACCTACTGTAAATTATAGCAGATGAGGGGGGATCCCCTTTATGAACCGGAATGGAAAGTAGCTCTGTAAGAGCACCTTCCGCTCTGGTGGACCTAGTGTATCAGATAGATTAGATGGGCAGCCATTCAGTTGAATGACCGACCCTATGTAATACTACATGGGACATGTACTGCCAGACTAAGCTTTCCCTGGTGGCAGGGAAAGCAAGCCCTGCGGTGATCTTCAATGTAGAATCCTACTATATACTGCAGAATCATGTTTGTGCTGTTTATTTATAGAGATGGACGAACCACTTCGTCATGAGCTGGGTTCAAACTGGAATATTCCAAATGTAGTTTCGTTTTTTTTAGATAATGAACAAATGGAGATTCTCGGACTAACTAAAATGTCCAATCTCATATATTACGGCAGGAAAAACAGAAGAAACCATGTGTGTTACTCAGACTATGATTTTCTAGCCTCTTAGCCAATAGACAGTGGTAGGTGGTCACCTTGCAGTGCTGATGTCACATACAATACATAAGATACTGTAAGCGTCCCCAGAAGATACTTGCAGTAATGGTGTAGGATCTGTTATTCATCTCATTGTATAGTCAGTAATATAATTTTGTCTAATTCTTTTGTGCAATAGAACAGTTTCATCTCTATACACAGTATTTAAAAATACTTTTTTCTGCTGGCTAGGAAGGGGATGGGGGCTTGGTGGTTCCACATTTCCTCCACTACTACTGGATTACCTACCGGAGATGCATTTCCTTCTGGGCTGCGTCACAGGTATAAACAAAATAGGTAGAAATTAAAATGTTTTGGCTTGCTCCTTTACACCTGAATGTTCTTCTGGGGGCCCGCTCCCCCCAAATACCTCCCCAGTCTTTTTCGCTTTACTAAAGCAATTTGGACGACCTGCCATACACTCTTTCCTCTTGCCTCTCAAAATTCCTCTATGATATTTTTTTTATATCATTTCCACCTCATGGAGGAACTAACATCTGCGAAGGTTTGGCCTTGGTCTAAGGCAGGCTTCCGTCTAGTAGACATAGTTGACCCCTTGACTTTGGAACTTCAGCTCTTTGACTATGTCACCATTACATAATCCTTACTGAAACGGAGTTGCTTCATTACAGACCAATTACTCATTTTGCTCTTTGCTTATCTGGATTCAAGAAAGTTCCCTACTGCATCCCTACTGCATTTGAGAGGCTGAATCAGGTAGCCACCTCCACTAAAGAATTAATCACTACAATCTATTGACTTCTCTTCTCTCCAGATGGACATGCCCAAGCCCCCTCCCTGTTCACAGATTTATGGCTAAGTAGGAGGAGACCCTCGCACAGCTCCGATATCCCGAGCCCAGTGGTAGATTATTTGGTCTCGGCCTTCCAAGTCCTCCACCTGTGTTACAGTCTTAGAGACTCAGTACAAATTTCTAAGGCATTGGTATCATACACCAGCTTTGTTACACTCTTTAATCTCTTCCCCCCCGGTGTATGGATATGCATATACATCTTTTTTGTGAGGCCAGGTGTACTTTTTAGTTATACCATTTTGGGGAAAGCCTATTGCTTTGACCAATTTTATTAAAAAATTTATGATAAGTGAAACAACAAAAAAAAAAAACGATGGTTTGGCACTTTTGATTTTTTTTCCTTCCATGGCGTTCACCGTACAGGAAAAATATTTGTATAAGTTTGTACATGGAGTATTTTCAGTGTCTTTCTTTATGGAGTGCCACTTGATCTTCTCATGTAGTTGCTAAGTTTATGCCCTAAACTGTTGGATTGAAAGTCCTCCAAACGCCTTTGTTTATGCTGCTAAATAAGACTCTTATAGCTTTATATTGGATTGATTTACTATTTGCAGTTACCATAGAAGGCTGTATGCCTGCTCTTGGTTGCCAGCTAAGCTGTTTCCCAAAACAACTAATATGTAACTAATAACTTCCTCCTGCAATGCTCATCATACCAATGAGTTTCCACATAGTGCTATTATTATACCAAAGTATTCTACCCCTTTTTCCTTGGTCAATACATTGTTGGGGGTTCAATACCTCCTCCAGTCTCTGGTTCTGGCAATGGTGTAACCAACTACCACATGTGACTGTAGAGGCCAGTGACTGGTTGCCAGGGTCATGTGAAGGGTCATTAAAGGGGTTGTCCCATCACAAGGATCCTATCTATACTGCTTGTTAATGTGAATGTAAGACTTTTCCTAAATACACTGCTTCAGCAAAACTGCTTTGTTTGTCCACTATATTACTTTATTCTTTTTTTTTTTTTTGACACATCCCTTGACTTATCTGGTCATAAGTCAAGTGATGTATCTGCTGCTCTGAGGGGGGAGGGAGGAGGGGCTAAGTGCATGGGAGCGAGCCTGGAGGAGGGGGGGGGGTAGTTTACCCTTTGGGGGAAGGGGCCGCCAATACAGACCCGGCATCCGCTGTAATAGAGAGGCGGATGCCGGGGAGGGTTAGACGCCGGCACAGATGCCTGCAACATCGCTATGCTCCTGCTCTGCATGAAGCCAGCAGCGGCAGGAGCGATGTTGCTATTTCGGGGGGGGGGGGCGGAGGAGCGGAATAACAGCATCGCTTCTACCGCTGCTGGCTTCATGCAGGGCAGAAGCATAGCGATGTTGCAGGCATCTGTGCCGGCGTCTACACTCCCCGGCATCCGCCTCTCTATTACAGCGGATGCTGGGTCTGTACTCACATACAGTCCTATGAAAAAGTTTGGGCACCCCTATTAATCTTAATCATTTTTAGTTCTAAATATTTTGGTGTTTATAACAGCCATTTCAGTTTGATATATCTAATAACTGATGGACACAGTAATATTTCAGGATTGAAATGAGGTTTATTGTACTAACAGAAAATGTGCAATATGCATTAAACCAAAATTTGACCGGTGCAAAAGTATGGGCACCTCAACAGAAAAGTGACATTAATATTTAGTAGATCCTCCTTTTACAAAGATAACAGCCTCTAGTCGCTTCATGTAGCTTTTAATCAGTTCCTGGATCCTGGATGAAGGTATTTTGGACCATTCCTCTTTACAAAACAATTCAAGTTCAGTTCAGTGTGATGGTGGCCGAGCATGGACAGCCTGCTTCCAATCATCCCACAGATGTTCAATGATATTCAGGTCTGGGGACTGGGATGGCCATTCCAGAACATTGTAATTGTTCCTCTGCATGAATGCCTGAGTCGATTTGGAGCGGTGTTTTGGATCATTGTCTTGCTGAAATATCCATCCCCGGCGTAACTTCAACTTCGTCACTGATTCTTGAACATTATTCTCAAGAATCTGCGGATGCTGAGTGGAATCCATGCGACCCTCAACTTTAACAAGATTCCCGGTGCCGGCATTGGCCACACAGCCCCAAAGCATGATGGAACCTCCACCAAATTTTACAGTGGGTAGCAAGTGTTTTTCTAGGAATGCTGTTTTTTTGGATCCATGCATAACGCCTTTTTGTATGACCAAACAACTCAATCTTTGTTTCATCAGTCCACAGGACCTTCATCCAAAATGAAGCTGGCTTGTCCAAATGTGCTTTTGCATACCTCAGGCGACTCTGTTTGTGGCGTGCTTGCAGAAACGGCTTCTTTCTCATCACTCTCCCATACAGCTTCTCCTTGTGCAAAGTGCGCTGTATTGTTGACCGATGCACAGTGACACCATCTGCAGCAAGATGATGCTACAGCTCTTTGGAGGTCATCTGTGGATTGTCCTTGACTGTTCTCACCATTCTTCTTCTCTGCCTTTCTGATATTTTTCTTGGCCTGCCACTTCTGGGCTTAACAAGAACTGTCCCTGTGGTCTTCCATTTCCTTACTATGTTCCTCACAGTGGAAACTGACAGGTTAAATCTCTGAGACAACTTTTTGTATCCTTCCCCTGAACAACTATGTTGAACAATCTTTGTTTTCAGATCATTTGAGAGTTGTTTTGAGTAGCCCATGATGCCACTCTTCAGAGGAGATTCAAATAGGAGATCAACTTGCAATTGGCCACCTTAAATACCTTTTCTTATGATTGGATACATCTGGCTATGAAGTTCAAAGCTCACTGAGGTTACAAAACCAATTTTGTGCTTCAGTAAGTCAGTAAAAAGTAGTTAGGGGAATTCAAATCAATAAAATGATAAGGGTGCCCATACTTTTGCACCGGTCAAATTTTGGTTTAATGCATATTGCACATTTTCTGTTAGTACAATAAACCTCATTTCAATCCTGAAATATTACTGTGTCCATCAGTTATTAGATATATCAAACTGAAATGGCTGTTGCAAACACCAAAATATTTAGAACAAAAAATGATTAAGATTAATAGGGGTGCCCAAACTTTTTCATAGGACTGTATGCAAAGCCAAGCGGCGAGATACCGCTTGCCCTGCCTGCACGCTCATAGACCAGTCTAGCCTTCACAATGCGAATACAGACCCGGCATCCGCTGTAATAGGTCTGTATTCACATTATGAAGGCTAGACTGGTCTCACCATCTATGAGCGTGCACACAGGGCCAGCGGCATCTCGCCGCTGGCTTTGCATATGTAACCCCGGCCACCAATGACACAAGAAAGCCGGAAGAAAGAAGAATTTACAGCAACGAAGACTGGTGAGTATGCAACGTGGGAATACCCCTTTAACACCTAAGACCAGTAGAAATGACTAGGGCCCCTACACTGGACGGGCATGAAGAAGATGTGAATGATGCTTTATTTTACACAATTTGCTAGAAAACCTCTCACATGGTAGAATGCCCTCTTAATGGCCCCCCACACAGGATAATTCCCCTTTAGTGGCCCCCACGTAGTATAATGCTGTCTTAAGAGTCCCACACAGTCTAATGCCCTTTAGTAGCCATGATATTGCTTTATGCCCCTTTTATGGCCCCCTCAGTGACTTCCACATAGTATAATACTCCCTCAGTAGCTCCCACACATGATAATACTCCATTAGTTGCTTTCATGCAGGCATCATGCAATAAAAAATGCAATACTCACCTAGCCCTTGTTCCTGCAAAGCGGTCTGCAGCTTTCCCTTTGCATTGTCCTATCTACGGGTCAGCACAGCAGACCCAAACACTAGAAGCCCCATTGGTATCTAATGAGTTCTTCTGGTTTCTGCCCTCATGTCTATTATACTGCACTATTTTGTATGATAGAAGTTTCCATGAAAATGTTTGATGCTTTTTCGTCAAATTTTTTTGGAACTGCAGCAAAATCTCTACATTTGTATAAAAACACAGTTGTTTTTCCAAAATGACAAACTTCTTTGCAAGAAAACAACCAAAAAAACCTCTGCTCATGTAAATACATCCTAAATCAATTTTCACAAAATTGTGGGATGTGGTGCATTTATTGGCAAAGAGAATATTTGGGGATATATAGATTTATATAAACCAGTAGAATGTCAGGCTGCCAAATTTGTACATAGTCTCATTTTTTGACTGTGCGACTTGCACTGGGTATTTTGCTTTGTAAAAGCTGAGTGGCCGAAACCACAGTAAACCCCAGGTTTATCCATCTTGCATACTACTGTATGTGTATGGGCACAGAAAAAATACTGTGGACCCATGAATACTAGGTACTAAGATAACAGCAGGGACTGTGAGCTTAACCAGTGGTGTCACTGTCTCTATGTAGAGGCCTGAGACTTGGTTATTTTGTCCAGTGCCTGGGGTCCGCTGGCTCTGAAAATTACTATATTTTTGAAATGATAAGATGCATCTGACTATAAGAGGCACAATATGTTTGGGCAAGAAAAATTAGGAAAAGAAATTCACATTACCGTATTTTTCGGACTATAAGACGCACTTTTTTTCCCCAAAATTTTTGGGGAAAAGAAGGGTGCGTCTTATAGTCTGAAGGTGGCGCCCGGCACCCGCTGTAATAGAGAGGCGGAAGCCGGCAAGTGATAGACGCCATTACAGGTGCCGGGGCCTGAGACATCGCTGCGCTCCTCTGCCCTGCATGAAGCCAGCAGCGGGAGGAGTGATGCTATTTAGAGATGAGCGAACACTAAAATGTTCGAGGTTCGAAATTCGATTCGAACAGCCGCTCAATGTTCTTGTGTTCGAATGGGTTTCGAACCCCATTATAGTCTATGGGGAACAGATACTCGTTAAGGGGGAAACCCAAATCCGTGTCTGGAGGGTCACCAAGTCCACTATGACACCCCAGGAAATGATGCCAACACCTCTGGAATGACACTGGGACAGCAGGGGAAGCATGTCTGGGGGCATCTAACACACCAAAGACCCTCTATTACCCCAACATCACTGCCTAACAACTACACACTTTCCACATTCAAAAAAACCTCAATCAAAGTGGGAAAATACCTGGAAACCTTCTTTACTCCCCAAATGGATGGACACAAACCCCAATTTAAGCTCAACAAACAGTAACAACCACCCCTTTAAATCACGTTCCCCATGACAACCACAAATGGAATAGGCAATGGGAATTCCAAAAGCCCTCACCCTTAACTGTCATTTTGAGTGTGTGTGTGTGTGATGTGGTAAGACCTTCCAAAATTCACTTTTCTAGCCCTTAACATGAGCCCTTCCAAACAAAGTTACATGACCTTAAGCTGAGCTACCAGCAGAGATTGAGGCCCTTGGCATGAGTAGAGCCTTGCACCAGCAGTGTTTTTGGCACTTAGGGTGAGTTGAGCCTTGTACCAGCGTGTGTCCCTTAACATCAGGCGGGCCCTAAGTTCTGCGCTTTGCACAAAAGTTCCACATTAACTAGGCTGAATGGTACAAAGATTAGTAGGCCCGAGAACCAGGAACAGGTCTTGCAATGGCTGTCGGATAACGCTTAAAGCACATTGTCCACCAGCCAGGCAGCCTCTACCTCCTCTTACCCAACAGTCTTGTCCTCCTTCCACCCAAAATTCCCAATCTTCCCAGAACAACTGTGGCACCTCACTATGCCGTCCCTAGCCATCTCAACTTCTCCCGGTGTGGCGTCCCCGCCTTGCACCAGCACGTGTCACTCAACATCAGGTGGGCCCTTAGTTCCGCGCTTTGCTGCAAGGTCCACTTGACCACCGACACTTGGACAAGCGCCTGTGGTCAGGGATGCTGCAGTGCTTATCTTTAATGACAGGCAGGGTGAATGTGGTGGAGTCTGTTCCCCGGGTGCAAACTGGGGTGGCCTATCTCCTCTCCCAGGCCAAAATTCATGGCAGGAGTAGACTGAAACCCTACGACGCTGCAACCTCCAACACAGCTACTAGCGGCAAACGCTAAAACACTGGTGTGGGGAGACGTCAGCAGGCGGTGCTGAAGCTCATCAGCTTGGGGGACAGACAGCACAGTGCCTCCGAGGTCAGGGATGCCATCCTGGCTGAGATGGCATTTTTTTTTCCCTGCTACACCTGGGGCCTGGCATTTTTACGCCTGTGATAATGGCTGGAACCTGGTAGCGGCTCTGGAGCTTGCCAGCCTCCAACACGTTCCATGTTTGGCCCACGTCTAACCTAGTGGTGCAAAGTTTTTTAAAAACATACCCAAATGTACCGAAGCTACTGTTGAAAATGCGGCGCTTGTGCGCCCACTTTTGCAAGTGCACAGGAGTCGCTGCTAGCCTAAAAACACTCTAGCAAGGCCTACATCTGTCCAAACACAGGCTGTTGTCCGTCATTCACACACGCTGAAACCCTACAATACCATATCTTGAGCAGGGTGTGTGAGCTGCACAGACCTTTGATGGAGTTCCATCTACAAAACCCAAGGGTTCCTCAAAGTCAGCAACCAAAGTTTCTGCACCATGAGTTTCCAGGGGTGGCAGAGTTATGGCTAGGGGAAGAGGCATGGATAGGGATGATGTCTAGGGGCAAAAGCAGTGTGGATGTGGAGGCAAGCTAAGCAGGAAAAACTGGGGGTACAAGCTAAGGCATGGACTGGGGTGATGTCTAGGGGCAAAAGCAGTGTGGATGTGGAGGCAAGCTAAGCAGGAAAAACTGGGGGTACAAGCTAAGGCATGGACTGGGGTGATGTCTAGGGGCAAAAGCAGTGTGGATGTGGAGGCAAGCTAAGCAGGAAAAACTGGGGGTACAAGCTAAGGCATGGACTGGGGTGATGTCTAGGGGCAAAAGCAGTGTGGATGTGGAGGCAAGCAAAGCAGGGAAAATGGTGGCTAGAGGCAAAGGGATGTCCATAGGCAGCAAGGGCAAAGATGCAAAACTCTCCCGTTTCAAGAATTTTCCTGACTTGTTTCCCCACAAAACATTCCTGGGAGGAGGGCTGAAACACCACCCTCCTCCGCTGTTAGATTGACCCCAGCTACGAGCTGAAAACGCTGCAACACTGGTGTGGGGAGACGTCAGCAGGCTGGGCTGAAGCTCATCAGCTTGGGAGACGGACAGCACACTGCCTCTGAGGTCAGGGATGCCATCCTGGATGAGATGGCAATTTGTTTATCCCCGCTGCCCCTGGGGCCAGGTTTTTTAGCTTGTTGGAGGGCTCTGGAGCTTGCCAGCCTCCAACACGTTCCATGCCTGGCCCACATGTTCAATGTAGTGGTGCAATGATTTTTAAAAACATACCCCAAATTAGCTGAGCTAAGGGTGAAAGTGCGGCACTTGGACACCCACTTTCCCAAGTCTACAGTACCTGGAGCTAGCCGCAATACACTCCAGCAAGGCCTACATCTGCCTGAAGCACCTACTGTTGTGCGAGGTCACCACACGCTCTAACCCTAGATACCGTATGTTCAGCAGGGTGTGTGAGCAGCAGAGACCTTTGATGGAGTACCAGCTACAAAACCCAAGGGTTCCTCAGAGTCAGCTCCCTCACTTTCTGCACCATGAGTTTCCATGGGTGGCAGACTTATGGCTAGAGGCACAGGCATGGATAGGGGTGATGTGTAGGGGCAAAAGCAGTGTGGATGTGGAGGCAAGCTAAGCAGCAAAAACTGGGGGTACAAGCAGCCGGTGACATCATCACTGACAAGCACAGCTGTCTGTCAGCTGACAGGCTGACTTTCACCAAAATGAACAGACAATGGATAGACTCATCATATACATGTCAGTTACATGACAAATTTAGTGCAATTTGCAAGTCCAAGATGGTTTGGAGATCTGCGGAGAGGAATCTCACCACCTCTTGCGGGTGCCATCATTTGGAAGGCAAGCCCTGGGCTCAGTGGGTGAGAGCAAGCGCAGGATAATCGTCGTTTGGCCTGGCGGCCACTGCCTCTTCCACTGTTGACAGGGCTGGCGCTGCAGTCCAGACCAGGAGCCAGGACACCTCCACATCTGCCTCTGACACTTTGGGGAGTTCACCCTTATCCTCACCTTTTCCTGCCATTTCTCCTTTTGCCCGCGCCATCATGCGCCTCTTCCCAGCAACTCCCCATCTCCCAAGCCTTTCATTTCATGCTAAAGTACAGCGCAACCCACTCACATGCCCAAGGCTTCAACGGCCTCATCTCAAGAAATCTGGCCCAGGAGATGTTGGAATCCCGGCTGGGGGACACTCTGCCCTTTTTGGGCAGAGTGTCTACTGCGCCACCGCACTGTGCCGTCCACACCAGCACTTTCCCCCAAACATGAGGCGGTCCCTAAATTCAGCGCTTAGCCCTAAAGTTCCATGTGACCAGTTACGAATGGACAAGTGCATGCGGACAGGGACGCTACCTTTCAATTTGGGCACAGTGGTTGAATGTAGTTGAGGCGTGGACCGGGTCGCAAAATGTGGTGGCCTGACTTGTCTCCCCACACAACATTCCTGGGAGGAGGGCTGAAACACCACCCTCCTCCGCTGTTAAATTGACCCCAGCTACGAGCTGGAAACGCTGCAACACTGGTGTGGGGAGACGTCAGCGGGCCGTGCTGAAGCTCATCAGCTTGGGGGCCAGACAGCACACTGCCTACAAAGTGAGTCATGCCATCCTCGATGAGACGGCAATGTGGTTTTTGCCACTGCACCTGGGCCCAGGCATGTTGTCATGTGTGATAATGGCCGTAACCTGGGATTGGCTCTGTAGCTTGGCAGCCTGCAACATATTCCATGCCTGGGCCACGTTTTTAACTCATTGCTGCTAATCTTTTGAAAAAGGTACCCCAATGTTCCTGAGCTACTGGTGAAAGTGTGGCGCTTGTGCGGATAGTTTTTAAAGTGTATAGTTGCCGCTGCTAGCCTCTATGCACTCCTACAACGCCTGTACCTGCTGGAACAACGGCTGTTGTGCGACGTCTCCACACTGCTGGCACTAAACATATCATGTGTTGAGCAGAGTGTGTGAGCAGCACAGACCTTTGATGTAGTTCCAACTCCAAAACCCTCGGGTTCGTCAAAGTCAACTCCCTCAGTTGCTCAACCATGAGTGGCCATGGGTGGCAGACTTATGTGAAATCCCATCCCATCCATTGCACTGGACACGAAACATTAGCATGCGCTCAGCACAACTTCGGATATGGCAGATGCGTTAAGCAGGGTGCAGGGTACAACACAGACCAGGCCCGAGCACCAGGAACAGGTGTTAGAAATACTGCAGCATCTGCCATTTCCTTCCAATTTTGGGGTTTTGGACCCGCCACCGACTTGTCTGGACCTAAGTGGGGATCATGAGACACAGTTGCCATCAAGGCAAGCTGTGGTCATGTGCGGTTTGCAGTAAGGGGGCAGTGCGCAATTGGAAGAGGAGTTGGTGGATGACGAGGCCACCGACCCCACATGGACAGGGGTGATGTCTAGGGGCTAAAGCAGTGTAGATGTAGAGGGAAGCTAAATCAACAAAAAACCTGGGTAGAAGCAAAGGCATAAACTGGGGTGATGTTTAGGGGTGAAAGCAGAGTAGATGTGGAGGGAAGCTAAGCAGCAAAAACAGTGGGTAGAAGCAAAGGCATGCAAAACTCTACCCTGTTGGAAGACTTATTCCTAGGTCTGGAACACGTTAATGGCCCCCCTGGACAAATTACTGCCACTCAGGGGCCTAGTGTCACCAGGAGGGACAAGTATAGGCGCATGTTGTGGGAATACCTGGCCGACACCAGCTCTGTCCTCTCCGATCCCTCTGTGCTCTACAGCCTAAACTTATTTTCTCATCTTTTTTTCTGAACTGCACATCTCTTGCCTGCTTCCTTTGGGATCTTAGAAATGGTGGTCCACTTCCACAGATGGTAACTTCAATAGACAGTGTAACGGGAGTAGCTGAGGGATCGCTGTCTTAACCACTTTTTGGCACAAAATTAACTTCCAAAGCCAAATATGGTGCAAGTATATGATGCAAGGACACCTACACACCTATCTCTGACACATTGGGGAGTTCACCCTCATGCACCCTTTTGGCCTGCACCATCATGCGCCTCTTCCCAGCCACTCCACATTTCCCAAGCTTTTCATTGCAGGCAGAAGTACAATACAACCCACCCCCATGCCCAAGCCTGTAACAGCCTCATCGATAAACTGCTGGCCCTGGAGATGTTGGTGTTTGTTTATGCTTCTGGAGACCCAGGCCTTCCGTCAGCAGATGGCAGCTGGGGCACCTCCCTATGCTGGGCCTAGCCGTTACTACTTCTCTTGGTGTGCTGTCTCTGCCTTGCGCCTGCATGTGTCCCATAACATCAGTCGGGCCCAGAGCTCTGCGCTTTGCTGCAAGGTCCACTTGACCACCGACACATGGACAAGCGCCTGTGGTCAGGGATGCTGCAGTGCTTATCTTTAATGACAGGCAGGGTGAATGTGGTGGAGTCTGTTCCCCGGGTGCAAACTGGGGTGGCCTATCTCCTCTCCCAGGCCAAAATTCATGGCAGGAGTAGACTGAAACCCTACGAAGCTGCAACCTCCACCCCAGCTACTAGCGGAAAACACTGTAACACTGGCATGGGGAGATGTCAGCAGGCCGTGCTGAAACTGATCAGCTTGGGGGACAGACAGCACAGTGCCTCCGAGGTCAGGGATGCCATCCTGGCTGAGATGGCATTTTTTTTTCCCTGCTACACCTGGGGCCTGGCATTTTTGCGCCTGTGATAATGGCTGGAACCTGGTAGCAGATCTGGAGCTTGCCAGACTCAAACACGGTCCACGCATGGCCCACGTTTTCCAACTTGTTGGTGCCATGTTTCTTTGAAACCTACACCATTGTGCCTGATATACAGGTCAAAGTGGGGCCATTTTCGTAAGTGAGAACTAGCCTCTGCTAGGCAGAAAACATTCAGAGCACACTCCTCTCATCTTCGCACCGTTGGCTGGCGGAGGAAGACGAGGGGGTTGGAGTGGCATCTGATGTCCCTATCCCACACGAGGCTAGAGGGTGCACTTCAGTGCATCCCATTGCTTCACCACAAATGGTGTGAAGGGGAGTGGAAAATGGAGGAAATGGAGAGTGACCCTTACAGTTGGGGCCAGCAAAGGCATGCCAAGTAACACACTGGCACACATGGCTGACTTCATCTTGGGTTGCTTTTCAACACATATTTCACATCATGAAGAACAAATAATACTGGATTTTTTCAAGCCTCAAACCCCGGTCTAGGTCTAATGTCTGTTCCTTTCTTATATTAGGGGAGAGGGAAAAAAAATTACTTCAGTGATACGTTTAGCGTACATAGACTGACTATTAATGTGTATCCCACTTAGTGTTGTTAGGGTTACACACCGTCACAACCTGGCTAAAGCTTCTATAGCTGTTAATAAAGTCAACATAACTTTACGGTATCCAAAAAGACAGCTGGTACCGACAGAGAGCAAGACAAATGTCACCCAAAGCTGTGAGCTCTGAACACCCACAGTGACTTTGGCGTCATCATCATTATAAGGGAGCGGGTGGTAATAAATAACTTGGCAGTGCCTAAAACCCAAAAAGCTTATACAACTATATTTACATTAAGATACACAAATGAAACTTTTCAGTAGCATGTCATGAGACAAGCTGATAAGCTCTTCCTTTGTGCAGTGCTATTTGAAAGTTAAACGCTGCCTTTATTTTAATTCTGGAGAAGGTGCAGACATTAGATTTAGAACATGTTGTCTTCATTGTCCAAATCCTCTATATAGGTAACGTGTTTTTCGGGACGAGCTGTCTGGGAACGAGCTGGTGCAGCACTGACAACCTGGGTGAATATGGCAAGAGCCTGAGATGTAGGGTGAATGAATCCCCAAATTATTTGTGGAATTCCCAGTGAGACAATGGCACTGTATACCAGTATTAAAAATTGTGGGTGCACATAACCCCCATATATTCTTTGAATTCCCAGTCAGACAATGGCACTGTATACCAGTAGTAAAACTTGTGGGTGCACATAACCCCAATATATTCTTTGAATTCCCAGTCAGACAATGGCACTGTATACCAGTATTAAAAATTGTGGGTGCACATAACCCCCATATATTCTTTGAATTCCCAGTCAGACAATGGCACTAAATACCAGTAGTAAAAATTGTGGGTGCACATAACCCCCATATATTCTTTGAATTCCCAGTCAGACAATGGCACTGTATACCAGTATTAAAAATTGTGGGTGCACATAACCCCCATATATTCTTTGAATTCCCAGTGAGACAATGGAACTGTATAGCAGTAGCAAAAATTGTGGGTGCACGTAACCCCCATATATTCTTTGAATTCCCAGTCAGACAATGGCACTGTATACCAGTAGTAAAAATTGTGGGTGCACATAACCCCAATATATTCTTTGAATTCCCAGTCAGACAATGGCACTGTATACCAGTATTAAAAATTGTGGGTGCACATAACCCCCATATATTCTTTGAATTCCCAGTCAGACAATGGCACTGTATACCAGTAGTAAAAATTGTGGGTGCACATAACCCCAATATATTCTTTGAATTCCCAGTGAGACAATGGCACTGTATACCAGTATTAAAAATTGTGGGTGCACATAACCCCAATATATTCTTTGAATTCCCAGTCAGACAATGGCACTGTATACCAGTTTTAAAAATTGTGGGTGCACATAACCCCATATATTCTTTGAATTCCCAGTCAGACAATGGCACTGTATACCAGTAGTAAAAATTGTGGGTGCACATAACCCCAATATATTCTTTGAATTCCCAGTGAGACAATGGCACTGTATACCAGTATTAAAAATTGTGGGTGCACATAACCCCCATATATTCTTTGAATTCCCAGTCAGACAATGGCACTGTATACCAGTAGTAAAAATTGTGGGTGCACATAACCCCAATATATTCTTTGAATTCCCAGTCAGACAATGGCACTGTATACCAGTATTAAAAATTGTGGGTGCACATAACCCCCATATATTCTTTGAATTCCCAGTGAGACAATGGAACTGTATAGCAGTAGCAAAAATTGTGGGTGCACGTAACCCCCATATATTCTTTGAATTCCCAGTCAGACAATGGCAGTGTATACCAGTAGTAAAAATTGTGGGTGCACATAACCCCAATATATTCTTTGAATTCCCAGTGAGACAATGGCACTGTATACCAGTATTAAAAATTGTGGGTGCACATAACCCCCATATATTCTTTGAATTCCCAGTCAGACAATGGCACTGTATACCAGTATTAAAAATTGTGGGTGCACATAACCCCCATATATTCTTTGAATTCCCAGTCAGACAATGGCACTGTATACCAGTATTAAAAATTGTGGGTGCACATAACCCCCATATATTCTTTGAATTCCCAGTGAGACAATGGAACTGTATAGCAGTAGCAAAAATTGTGGGTGCACGTAACCCCCATATATTCTTTGAATTCCCAGTCAGACAATGGCACTGTATACCAGTAGTAAAAATTGTGGGTGCACATAACCCCAATATATTCTTTGAATTCCCAGTCAGACAATGGCACTGTATACCAGTATTAAAAATTGTGGGTGCACATAACCCCCATATATTCTTTGAATTCCCAGTCAGACAATGGCACTGTATACCAGTAGTAAAAATTGTGGGTGCACATAACCCCAATATATTCTTTGAATTCCCAGTGAGACAATGGCACTGTATACCAGTATTAAAAATTGTGGGTGCACATAACCCCCATATATTCTTTGAATTCCCAGTCAGACAATGGCACTGTATACCAGTAGTAAAAATTGTGGGTGCACATAACCCCAATATATTCTTTGAATTCCCAGTGAGACAATGGCACTGTATACCAGTATTAAAAATTGTGGGTGCACATAACCCCCATATATTCTTTGAATTCCCAGTCAGACAATGGCACTGTATACCAGTATTAAAAATTGTGGGTGCACATAACCCCAATATATTCTTTGAATTCCCAGTGAGACAATGGAACTGTATAGCAGTAGCAAAAATTGTGGGTGCACGTAACCCCCATATATTCTTTGAATTCCCAGTCAGACAATGGCACTATATACCAGTAGTAAAAACTGTGGGTGCACATAACCCCCATATATTCTTTGAATTCCCAGTCAGACAATGGCACTGTATACCAGTATTAAAAATTGTGGGTGCACATAACCTCCATATATTCTTTGAATTCCCAGTGAGACAATGGAACTGTATAGCAGTAGCAAAAATTGTGGGTGCACGTAACCCCCATATATTCTTTGAATTCCCAGTCAGACAATGGCACTGTATACCAGTAGTAAAAATTGTGGGTGCACATAACCCCAATATATTCTTTGAATTCCCAGTGAGACAATGGCACTGTATAGCAGTAGCAAAAATTGTGGGTGCACGTCACCCCAATATATTCTTTGAATTCCCAGTCAGACAATGGCACTATATACCAGTAGCAAAAATTGTGGGTGTATATAGCCCCAATTCTATTGCTAGGGGACTTGCAGGGTATTTCTGAGGTGAAGGTGGGGGGGCACACCGTTGGAACGGGGATTTGGGGTGTATATATGGGGTATACGGGAATACACTGTCAGTGTGTTCCATTCAGGATCCTGGGAAAGCTGGGTTGCGGCGATTGAGCCCGTCAGTGCCACGTTACACTGACAAGCTTCTCCCTGGAATTGAAGTTATATGTAAGCCCAATATATTCTTTGAATTCCCAGTGAGACAATGGCACCATATGGCAGTAGCAAAAATAGTGGGTGTATATAGCCCCAATCCTATTGCTAGGGGACTTGCAGGGTATTTCTGGGGTGAAGGTGGGGGGGCACACCGTTGGAACGGGTATCGGGGGTATATATCGGGTATACGGGAATACACTGACAGTGTATTCCATTCAGGATCCTGGGAAAGCTGGGTTGCGGCGATTGAGCCCATCAGTGCCACGTTACACTGACAAGCTTCTCCCTGGAATTTAGCTCTTACAAGAGCTGTTGTGGTTGTCTTCTCCTTCCTATCTAGCCTGTCCCTGCCTACCCAGAATCTAACCCCTAGCTAGCTGGACGGAAACCTCCGTCCCCGGTGAATTGCAAGCTCAGAATGACGCGAAGCTGGGCGGCGCTGTTCTTTTAAATTAGAGGTCACATGTTTTCGGCAGCCAATGGGTTTTGCCTACTTTTTTCAACGTCACCGGTGTCGTAGTTCCTGTCCCACCTACCCTGCGCTGTTATTGGAGCAAAAAAGGCGCCAGGGAAGGTGGGAGGGGAATCGAGTAATGGCGCACTTTACCACGCGGTGTTCGATTCAATTCGAACATGCCGAACAGCCTAATATCCGATCGAACATGAGTTCGATAGAACACTGTTCGCTCATCTCTAATGCTATTCCCCCGCCGCTGGCTTCAGGAAGGGCAGAGGATCGTAGCGATGTCTCAGGCCCCGGCGTCTATCCCTCCCCGGCATCCGCCTCTCTAGTACAGCGGATGCCGGGTCAGTATCCGTGGCCCCTTCTCCCCCGGCCCCGTACCTGTAAAGATGCAGGCCGGCTCCTGCGCGGCGATATCGCAGGAGCCGACCTGTTCGGGTGACAGCCGGGAGCCTAATGAGGCTCCCCGGCCTGTCACGGCTATATATTAGTATTGCGGCTGGTCTCTATGACCAGCCGCCGTAATACTAATAGACAGAATGTCCCATAGACGGCAATACAGTTGTATTGCCGTCTATGGGACTTGCGATCAAGTGACCGCAGGTTCAAGCCCCGGGGGGGGGGGGGGAAATAAAATAGTAAAAAAAAAAAAAGCTTTAAAAATATGAAATAAATAAAAGTTCTAAATCACCTCCTGTTTTTTTTTTCAATACAAGGTGATCTAAGCAATAGATATCCCCCAAAATGGTATAACTAAAAAGTACAGCTGGCCCCGCAAAAACAACACTCTGTGCATCCCCGTACAGCTGCAGGGTCACCTGTCAATGTGGCCTTGCAGCTGTTGCAAAACTACAACTCCCATATATTAAATATTTTACCAGTTTTTGCTTCAAAATTTTTTTTTCCCTATTTTCCTCCTCTAAAACCTAGGTGCGTCTTATAGTCCAGTGCGTCTTATAGTCCGAAAAATACGGTAATTTAATTTTGCTAGTGGTCAAACAGAGTGCAGGGAAGATAAAGGGGATTAATAGGCAACATTTAAGTTGGACATACATAAAGCCCCATCAGTGGGCTTCACATAGTATAATGTCCTATTAGTGCCGCCACATAATAGAATGGGGCATTATAACGTGTGGGGGCAATAAGAAATATTATACTGTGTGGGGGGCAGTAATGTAGCATTATATTGTATCGGGTGGGGGAGGATAATTATGCATTATACTGTGTGTCAGGGGCACCATTAAGCATTAGATTATGTGGGGAAAAATAATGCATCATTATAATGAATGGGGGAGCACTAAAGAGCATTATAGTGTGCGGGGGGCACTAATGGGGAATTATAATTTTGGGGGCAATAAGGAGCATTACACTGTGTAGTGGGCACTAATGTAGCATTATACTGTAGCCGTCCTAAGGTATAGTATACTGTACAGAAGGCACTATTGAGGGAGCAACACGGTGTATCAGTGGTTAGCTCTGCAGCCTTGCAGTGCTGGAGTCCCGGATTCTAATCCCCCAGGAACAACATCTGCAAGGAGTTTGTATGTTCTCCTGGTGTTTGCATGGATTTCCTCCCATTCTACAAAGACATACTTAAATGAAAACAAAAAAAAAAAGTACATTGTGATCCCTATATGGGGCTCACAGTCTACATAAAAAAGAGGGCACTAATGGGGCATTAGTTCTCCATCAAAGTATAATTCCCCAATAGCGTCCCCACACAATATAATGGTCCTGAGTGTCCCCCCCAACAAGACCCTGATAGTGGTCTGGGAAAATACTCCAATCTAATACATTATAATAGCAGCAGCAGGGATGAGTTGGAGATACCCCTTAAAGCACCTCTGGCTAAGGGTTGAGCATTCTCCAAAGTAGCCCCAGGGAGGTGTATATTACCACATGATGCTGGTTATTGTACCCCATTTTATATATCTCCGTCTTTGCGGGTTGCTGCTGCTTCTCTTGTACCCAGTGATGCCAAGCTACATCACTCTCTGTACAGACAATACTCCCAGCTATAGACCACCCTTCTCGACATGACAGCTATAGATGCCATAGATCACCCATAATAGAAAGCTACTGTTCTTCTCCATCTCCATAGTGTACTGCCATAAAGCATGACAGGATTCCCAGGGACAAGGCACCACTTCTAGTAAGAGGGTGGGGGTACAATCAGATGGGAAGGCTGAGCACACAGTACAGGCATTTACAGCAGCACACAAAAATGTCTGTAAAGGGGCACTAGCTGGTTATTTTTCCTGACTGTTCTTGTCTTCATGCTGTTTGGAGATTAGCTGTGCTGACATAAGAGTGCCCCCTACTGGGTGAAAGAGGGATGTACCCTGTGTTCAATACAGTAAAAAACAGCCAACGATAAAGAATATGCACATGACCAAGTGTTGTGCCCGAGCAGGGCTCCGATCTGATCCAATAATTATTGAGCAGGTCTTATCCTGCTGCTCCATGTCATCGGAACAACTCACTGGAATGAATTAAGCATAGAAGACACTGGGATGTGCCTTTTATTAAAAAATAGACCCCCCTTCAGCCTGCACACTAGTTTGTGTGCATGAAGTCTAAGGCCCCTTGCAGATGACTGTGGTGTGGGTCAGTGTGCTGTCCATGTATTTCATTTAAATGCCCGTGATCAGAGAAGTCCCAGCTCCAGAGTGATTGCCATGATTAAATACCTGCCATCTGCCATACATGTACAGGGGATGTCGGAAAGGTCAATGTGACTTCATTCTCATATGCTAATAAAGGAGCTGCAGTTTGACACATTGATCTTTGTTCAAGCAACAGGAGTTAACCCCACATCATATCAGTAAGACTAGGGCTACAAGCCAACTTTGGTTGCAACGCCCATTGTGTGACCTAAGATCGCTGTGTTGCCCCAATGTATGTGAATGGAGACACTTTGTGACCATGAGGGTGATGCGCCTGTTATTTCTAGTTGCTCAAAGATTGAGCAGTGCTTGATATTTTGGCTCCTAAAAGTTGCAGCTGCAGTATCCTCAGGGTTGCGGCTCCATTCACATACATTAGTGGCCTTCAATTACCTTCTGGTCCTGTAGTCCTAGCCTTATTGTTGAAGGTTTTACTCACACATTTCATCTATTGTAATGTAAATGATGGAGTCATGGATTGAAATCCAGCCAAGAACAACATCTGCAAGGAGTTTGTATGTTTTCCCTGTGTTTTAGTGGGTTTCCTCCCACCGTCCAAAGACATAATGATAGGGAATTTAGATTGTGAGCCGTATAGGGGACAGTGAGTAATGCCAATATTTGTAAGGCGCTGTGGAATATGTTGGTGCTATATACGTAATCAAAATAAAGCCACAAGTGGTCAGTTCATACAGAGTTTTTTGCAGGTGGATTTTGACGCAGAATCCAACACAAAATCTGCCTAAAAAAAAAAGGCCTCCCATTCATTTCAATCAGAGTCACTAACAGCTTTTTTCTGCTAGCAATTTTTTTCAGCTAGCCGAAAAAACGCAACATGACGTATCTTCATGCGGATTCCGCGGCTGAGACAGGCGAATTCCACGGCTCCCCCCTGATTAGGCTCATTCATCCGGGCCTAATCAGGAGCGGGATGCCACGACGGGATGCTTATCCACTGCATTGGCGACTAGCCGCGCGAAAAAGCCGGGGGCGGAAAATGAAGAGGAATTTCCTCTTCATTTTCCGCTGTGTCAACTGACCCTAACAAAACATGAAGGAAAGTTGCAGCAGTTTGCAGGAAGATAAAACTAGCTATGGAGTCTAAGAAGTATTTGCATAAGACCCAATGACAACCTGCTTGTGTGACTATAGAGATAGGAGGAAGATGATGTATCCAGTATAGTTGATTTGACCATGCAGCCTCATACCAGCAAGTCCAAGGACAGGGACTTTTTATATGCTTCCAAAACTGCACAAACCTGGGAACCCAGGGAGACCGATCATCTCATGTGTTGGGACTCTTACTGAACAGATCTCTGGATGGGTGGAGGGCATCCTCAAACCTTTAGTGAAAGATACAGCCAGCTACCTACAGGATACTACAGACCTATTAAATAAACTATCTACTATAGGTCCCCTTCCAGATGGAACCATCCTGGCCACCATGGATGTAGAATCCTTGTACTCCAACATCCCACACCAGAATGGTGTAAACGCCTGCCAGTTTTTCATGGAAAGACAAGGTATGAATGCTGAAGCTGTGGTGAAACTCACAAAATTCATCCTCACCCACAATTACTTCTCTTTTGGTGACTGCATCTACCTACAGCAGACTGGTACCGCAATGGGGAGCAAAATGGCGCCACAGTACGCTAATCTCTTCATGGCCAAGCTTGAGAGTGACTTCCTATCCACCTGCACCACCAGGCCTCTGGCCTACTACCGATTCATTGACGATATCCTAATCATTTGGACTGGGTCTGAACAACAGCTGAAAACCTTCCATGAACAATTCAACTAGTTCCATCCCACCATCAACCTGACGCTCAATCACTCCTTCTCAGAAATAAACTTCCTAGACACAGTCATCAAGATACAGGACAACAAAATTGAGACATCACTGTATCGGAAGCCGATTGACCGCCCTACCTACCTAAGATGGGATAGCTTTCATCCGAAACACATAAAGAAATCCATTGTCTACAGCCAAGCCATCAGATACCATCGCATATGTTCAGACCCGGTGGACAGAGACAAGCACATTGGGGGCCTCAAAAACACATTCTTGATCCCCGTGTTTGCATGAATTTCCATCCCATATTCCAAAATAAGACATACTGATAGGGAAAATGTACATTGTGAGCTCTATGTGGGGCTCACAATCTACATAAAAAAAAAAAAAAAAAAAAAAAAAACACATTCTTGAGGCAGGGTTACCATCCAAGAACAATTGATAACCAAATCACCAGGGCCACCAGGATACCAAGATCGGAGTTATTAAAATACAATACCAAACAGGAGAACACTCGGGTGCCCCTGGTTGTCACATATAACCCCCACCTGGAGATGCTGAGAGGAATCACACGCAAATTACATCCACTACTGCAAAAAGACAACCATCTAAAATCCATATTTCCAGACCCCCCTCTCCTGTGTTACAGACAGCCACCAAACCTCAGGAATATGATTATTAGCAGCTCACTGTCACCTCCAACTAACAAAGGAACATTTCCATGTAGACAGAAGAGGTGCAAAACCTGCCTCCACATACTGACCACGGATAAAATAAAGAGCCCATCCTCTGATCAACACTACAAGATCCCAGGTAACTTCACCTGCAGCATACCTAATGTAGTGTATTTGATATTGTGTACTAAGTGTCCTGAGGGCCTGTATGTAGGTGAGACAGGACAGTCACTTAGGATGAGGATGAACTCACACAGACATACGATTAGAGAGCAAAGAATGGACCTCCCTGTGCCAGAACACTTCTGTAATCAAAATCATAATATGACCCAGGATATGAAGATCCTGGTACTAAAGGGGAATTTCAGAGACAGAAAAGATCGCCTCATATGGGAATTTAAACTTATGAAGACCTTTTGCACTCTCCAACAAGGTTTAAACAGGGCCCAGGGTTTTATGGCCTTTTATAACCACTAGACACCACGTCACTGATCAAAGAAGCCATAAACCCAGAGAACTTTCCTGCGAACTGATATATATGTGTTTTTTTTAAAACTGTTTATTTTCTGTTTTCCATCTATTTTGCATCTAACACTCCATTTCGCTGTATATATATGCCTACCTTCAGACATTGTGTTATACCATCCTGATGAAGGGACCTCTATAGTCCCAAAAGCTCGATATGTCATAAAAAAACTTTTTGAGTTAGCCATTAAAAAAGGTATCAACTACTGAGGATTTCTCTCAGAAAATTTCTTTCATTTCATATAGAGATAGGGTAAGGGATATTTAGGCTGGTACGGGGCAGGGCTGGATTCTTCTATGTTCCATTACATATACACAGCTCTGCACCATACACTACACACAGCACAGCAGAGAGGTGTGTGTGATGTGAGCAGTCAGCCAGGCCTATGTATGATCTCACATCTATTCCCCCCTCAGCAGACAGCTACACATAAGCAGCATCCCAGCCAGCAGTGTAACCCCGGACATGTCACGTGACTGATCACATGGCTGTGACATCAGCAGAAGTCCTTTCACTCTCTCGGATCAGTCGCATCTTCCGCGCACTTGTCTTCCCTACTGCTAGGAGTGTTATCCTTATGCCCTCAACCAATATGGCCCCTCGGAGTTATCACGTGATGTAACCTCTTCACATGTGACCTCTGCACTATCGACCTTGCGGCTAGTGACAGATGCGGCTTCTCCTCCTAGAAGATGGCGCTGTACAGGACTGGGACGTGCCGGCTACTTGTGGATGGAGGGGGCCGGCAGCTGAGGAAATGTCTAGTAATGCTGTGAGTATGAGGAGGTGACAGAGCAGGAAGGTGCAGACTGCTGCCACATGTCATGGGGGATAGAGCCGGGTATACACGTGTATACACCTGCAGAGCGGCTGTCATCATCTGCCATGGCACAGTCAGCAGTGTCGGCCTGGGAGGAGCAGCACACATGCAATGGCTGGAGATGGCTGTGACTCTATGTTCAGTGTTAACATCCTCACCTGTGACTGGAGTCCTGCTCATCTCTAGACCTGGAGTCCTGAGCCCCCTTCCTCCTTACAACTGTATTTCAAGGGGTTTTTCCATAGTTGTGATATTGATGACCCACCCTTAGGATAAGACATCAATATCAGATCTGACCCCCAGGACCCCCACTGATCAGCTGTTTTGGTGAGCGCTGCGACATCATGACTGAATACTCAGCACAGTGCCATTCATTCGAAGTGGCTGTGCTTGGTATTACAACTCAGCACTATTCACATGAATGGGAGTTGGGTGCAAACATGCTATGTGACTGATGAGCGTAATGCCATTGGCCTGTGAAGTGCTGACTGTCAGATCCCCACTGATCAGATATGGATATCTTGTAGCCCTCACTCTCTCTCTGCTTGATCAAGAGTCATAAAGAAGTAATAAAAAAATGTAATTTTATTTTTAGGCCATATAACTGATCCATAGGAGCTCAGGACTAGTGATTAGTGGGGGTCCCCGCGCTGGGGTCCTAGCAGTTATATATATATATATATATATATATATATATATATATATATATATATATCCTATCCTGTGGATAGGTGAGTAATGCTGACTGTGGAATAACACCGCTAATATAATAATAAATGACACTTGTATATGTGTTTTGCTATGTGAAAGAAAGTAATCCAATAGTCTTAGGGTGCATTCACACTATACGTTTGGTGTTTTCCCCAAGTTCAACTCTGGTGTAGACACAAAACATAGCTATGGACCGTTAGACCAATGGACAACACACTAATATGGGAGCCTACTTCTTATTAATATTATCTATTTTTTAGAACATTATTATTTTCATGGTGCTGTACATATGAAGAAGGTTTCATACATGATACAAAACAATAACTAAGGCCCGGTTCACATCTGCGTTAGGAGATTCCGTTCCCCTCTCTGCATGAAAAATGCAGAGAGAAAAGCGCTGCAAGCCACACAGACCTCATTTTAGTCTATGGGGTCCACGAGTTTTCTAAGGTAACCGGTTTTTTTTTTTATGTGGATTAGTTTTCTGTTCGGAAACTCCTGCACAGATGTGAATCAAGCCTTAGTGACCAACTGGTAGAATGGGTGACAGGACTCTGCTCACAAACTAGAAGACACAGGTGAGGGTAGAAGATGTACAAGCTTTGCAGCCATAACACAGACACTAAAGTGCTGATGTAATATGACTGACATAATGCTGCCTTACACAGCACCTTGTACTGAGAGTCTATTCTTATGCTATTTTCTGTTGGTTGCTGATACATTTGTCCTTCAGTTCCACTCTTTGCTACCATCTTAAGGGTACAGTCAGGCATTGGGGATAAAGTATGGTTAAAGAACTTTACAAGGTCACATTGAAAAGTATTGTAGTTTTGCAGGAAAAATACATCTATTTTACATGTTTTACCCGTGAGAAGAAATGGCATTTAACAGTGCCTGCAGTGTTTCAAATGGTTCATGCTAACATTGATTTATCCGTCATTTGGGTCCGCAAGGCGACCCAAACAACGGGGAGCTTCTTGCTACAGTCCTGAGAACTTGTTACCTTTTCCCATCTTGAGGTTTCTGCTGCCAACTTGCATTGAGAAGTCTTTTACTTAATTTGACATTTGGTTAGCTGATATAATGACTGACTTGGTTTGGAGAATTTATTGTAAAGGTCGCTCTGCACAGTTGGCCACACTTGTCTTTACTCAGGTCAAGACTAATAACTTGTAGGCAGAAGTGACTGCTGCTTCACATTCATGGAGCCCTGTTGGGTGTTGGTGAAGATTAATTTTCTTCTGTGCCCGGGTAGTTACTTTTCTGGTCAGATTGCCATGCTGATTCTTTACACCCTGGTTTATTATGCCAATGTTACATTCTTTTTTTTTTATCTGTGCAAGGTATCAGTTAACCATTTGTGGCACCTTGTTTGTAAAAGTAGAGCGCAGACTCGGTGAGGTTCACTGACTATTATAGATTCATGAAATGGGAAGTGACTTTACAGATCTAGACCAGGAATCCCCATAGGTCAATAAAATAGTCTAACCTTGAGTTAGACATTGGCTACAATTGCACAATTTGGGCCACTGTGTTTCAGTTCTCCACGGTTTATCATCAATTATTTCCTTTTGGTGTTAAAAAATGGAAAAAAATATTGTTTATATCCAGAGTTTGACATCCTCGCAGCTGAGCGGTTGTTACAGTTGCATCTAGTTTAGACAGTTCTCTATAATCACAATCTCTATAATCGTTGTCTTCCCAGATACCAGCCATGCCACTTATCAACCAGCCAGAAGCCAAAAGGAGTGATGTCTGTGATCGCTTCCAAAGCCGGACATCTCAATGCAAAATATGAGCACTTCTTGGAGAGAAAATTTCCTAACTTTTATATTTTGTATTCCACTTTTATGAAAGGTAAGCCTGGCTTAAGCAGCCAACTGTTGGTCTTAAAGATGGTCTCTTTAAGATGCACAGGATAGGCGATGAATATCTTAGCACTGATATCTCAATTTCTGAGACTCTAATCACTAAAATGTCAGTCCCAAGCTCAACTTTTCTCCTCACTGTGATGGAGTGTAAAAGGAGTGGTGGGCACGCATGCGCAGGGCTGTGTTCATTATCTGTGGGACTGATGGGAACAGCCAAGTACAGGGCGCAGTTCCATAGACATTGAATTGAGCAGCAGGACACGTGAGATCAGCGACTTGTCCTACAGATAGGTGATAAATATTAGTGTTGAGCGAGTACTATTCAATCGAATACTTCGCCGGCATAGGAATATGTGTTTTCGGCCGAACACCAAGGGGTTAAACGCATGGAATATTCGAAGCGTTTAACCACTTGGTGTTCGGCCGATTACACGCATTCCTATGCTGGCGAGGTAGTCGATCAGATACTACTAGCTCAACACTAATAAATATCCATAAAGAGGCACCCTATTTAATATTTGACTAGAGATGAGTTTTAGAGTCTGTATCCAATGGACTCTTTTATGTAAGAGGAAACATAGAAATTTGGTTATATTTTGATTTTTGGCGATACTCTGCTGTTTTTTATCTCTGAATTCAAGGACTGCGAATGTTGTTGATTGATGGAAAAGAAGTAAGGAGAATACGAAAGAAGATGAATAGCCAAGGAATACTGTACCACCAACTGCCTTATCGGGATATGGAAAAATTGAGACAGGTAGGTTTATGTTCTATTTTATTAAAAATTCACATTTATTCAAAGTTTACTTGTCAAAATAATGTGACTGGAGGCCTAGGGCAGTAGTCTACATAATATGACTGTCTATGTAGTAGGCTATGTTCGAGTACAGTCATAGTTCCTTACCACACAGTGATGACGCTAGGCTGTGAGGAACGCCCTCCAGACAGTGGGAAGATATTGGTGCCGAAATTACCAGCACCGATATCTCCACCACCAGGACAGATACTGGGAAAGCTGACAGTCCACTGAATTCAGCACATTCACAAGGTCCTCCAGAGGCTTAATAAAATAATAAACTCTATATCGGTCTTTCTCAAAGTGGGCGATAACGCCCCCTTGTGGGCGCTGGAGGCCTATAGGGGGGCAGTAAAGGGCACAGAGAAGATTGGGGGGCATTGAAGCGGTTTAGGGGGGCAATGGCTAATTTAAAGGGGTGGTATCATAACAATGATTCTATCTATACTGCTTGTTAATGTGGATTTAAGACTTTTCCTAAATACACTGCTTTAGCAAAGCTGCTTTGTTTGTCCACTATCTTACTTTATTCACTTCATTATGGACACTAGCACCTGGCCCCCTGCTCATTGCTGAGGGAGCCACATGACGTAGCTCCCTGCTGTGTGGGGGGAGAGAGGGGGGGGGCTGAGTGTACGGAGCCAGCCTGTGTCTGCACCACACATACACATCACATACACATCACCTAGCTCCCTGCTGTGAGATAGAGGGGTGTGTGTGGAATAAGTGCTGCTTTCTTATATAAAGCAGTCTAAATCCTACTGGGCTAAAGGACCTGGTCTCTCTGTTCACTGGGATAAAGCTTTATTATATAGAGCAGGCTGCTAGTGGGCAGAGGAGCCAGGTCCATTAGGAAACTCCGCACAAGGTAAATCCAAGTCTACGGGACCTTTTGATGACATCACAGGCCCTTCAGTCATCCCATAGGATCACGCTATGTGGTGGGCGGAGCTACACACTAATTTGGGGGCGGGGCTAATTGACGCGAGCAAACAGGAAGAAAGAAGATTTTTAGGCAGCTTAGAAGGCAGATCAAGCTTCATGAGGCTACCCCTTTAAAATTGTTTTTTTGCTTTTAACACAAACTATACCGCTGCTTTACGCTTAACTTGCGTTTCCTCGTGTAACGCCATCTAGGGGACTAGACAGTAACTATTTCCTGTCCAAAAGTTGTCAAACTGTACCATAGATGGCGGTAAGCTCCAATGCGAAGCGAGAAGTTTCTAGTCCATTCTCGAAAGTACTAGGCCCGCCGCCTCATATAAAAACGCACGCGCCATCATGTCACAGCCAGTCATGTCATTCGACGATATTACGAAAACAAGTGAATTTAGCCGCTAAAAAAATAATTAATTCTCGAAGTGGGCGGTAGACAAAATACGTTTGAGAACCTCTGCTCTATATACTCACCTCTCCTTTTGGCTGGGGATCCAGCAGAGGTGAGTCTGTTTGGTCCTCTGGTGTTCCCAGCCTTTGTTCTGCACAGAGAATCTCCACTGGATAATGACCAAATGGAAAGTTCATTATGCACAAACTGCGGCATACTTCACATCCCATCCACATATTGCAGAAAAATACCTGGTGTGGAAATGCTACGGCTTCCAATACTGTTTCCTTTTTGGAAATTGCAGCATGTCAATTATACCTATGCAAATGCTGGCGGTTTTCTTATAGGTATAATTGAAGCAGAAGGTCCGCAGGGGAAAACTCTGGTGACTTTCTGTGTAAAGCACTGCGTGAAAAACCGTGATGTGTTTCTGTCGTGGCTTTTCCCACAGTGCTTTTTGGCTGCGACCCGCTCTGTGGTACCTTTAGCCTAAAGAATATGTGTTGCACAACATGTAAGGCAGCTTTTTGGGACAGATTAAGGAAGAATTCTGGCCTCATGCTGATTATCCCCATTGTATGACACTAATTGTGCGTGCAAACCTTTCCTAAAAACCCAAGGCTCATCCATAGATTTCTGCTGCGGATTCCACAGGGCTGATTTTTGGAGAGGAATTAGAGACATAAGACAACCTCAAATTCTGTCCAAAATCTGCCATGTGAACATACTCTAAAATGCAGAGTTTTTGACGCTCTAAGTCATTTCTCTGGCTGTGACTTCTACTCTCAAGGTAATAAGTGGGTGGTGTCGCCACAAATACAATGCAATGGCTGCTCTTTATGTGCACATCTTTTAGGTTGACGTACTGCTGTGTGGTCTATGAGCTATCAAGAACTATAGTATTTTCACTGCAAGGAACAGGGTTCAAGGAAGTAAGCCATCTGTGTGAATAAGAATTATCATGTCACATTCACACATTTATTTTGTACAAATGAGAAGAAATGCTATTGACTCTTGTGTTTTATCAGTTTTTTTTCTTCTTGCAAACAACTTTTGTATGTTTTTCCCAAATAGCTTTTGTCTGTTTCTCCTAGTTCAGAAGAGATATCATCAAAGCCACCCCCGTGATGATCATTTCTCTTCCACCATTTGCCAACTATCTTGTCTTTGTTCTAATGTAAGTATAATATGCAATAATGTAGGTGGAAAGGAGAACTACCTTAACTTAAAATGACATGTTTTATCCACAGTATGGGGGATTATCTATTAACTAATTATTGGGGGGGCATCTTCCGGGATCCCCCTCAACCACCCCATATCTTTTCTCGGCACGGCCACAGTGAGGACATATTGAAATGGTGCAGGAGTCGACCATCCACACTGTCGCTATTCAGAGTTATTGGGACAGCTCGGGAGAGACCATTATTCTAGTTATTAAGGGGGTCCCAACAGGGGCCCCCACATCAGACAGTTCTTGCCTGTACTGTGGATAAATGATGGGTCATTTGTAGGAGTAACCCCTTTAAGGGGGGAATAATGCTCAAGATCACTAGCATGAGTGATACCATATTCTTAAATAACCCTGATCCCTTTCACAAGACAAAAAAAAAATCGTCTTTATAGATACCAAAAATCCTGTATTTCTTCCTACCAGTACAGTGCATATGAAATACAAATGGTGAGAACACACGGTCCGGCTGCTGTACATGGCCTCAGTTTGCAAATCTCTTTTTAAAGAGGACCTCTCACCAGGTCTGAAAAGCCCAGTGACATCATCTGATCAGCGCTGTCACCCTGAGCATTTTGGTGTTTTGTTTATCCAAATCCATTCATCCATTTCATATATATATATATATATATATATATATATATATATATATATATATAAGCCTTTTAGTGTTGATGTAAATTAGGGTATAGTAGTCAAGTGGGCGGTAACACTGTTACAGTGATGGCATCCCATTCTAGTACCGTGCTGGAATACAGAGAACTCTTCAGTTCAACCCATTCTTTCATGGATGTTTACACCTAGAGTTCCATTATTGGAACGGCAGCCTCATAGCACACAACCCAAAAATTTCAACCTCTGGCATAAATGGGTTGATGGGATAGACTGCTTGGGAACAGAGGGGGCTCAGTCTGTGTCTGTTACTCTCCTACCATCAGTGTCCTATGATGGACGACAGCACTGGACTGTAATAACGGTAATGTGAACCTAGCCTTACAGTTTGGATGGCATGTGTCATTGTTTGTTTGTACTTTCTCTAGGTATCTTTTTCCCAGACAATTACTGATCCGGCACTTTTGGACCCCAAAACAGCAGGAGGAGTTCTTACAGATTTATCATAACAAGAGAAAAGATGTTTATGAGGACGTGTTAGACAGTTTATTGAAATCTCTTAGCTGTGTGCCTGAGCAGACTCTGCAGGAACAGATTCTCCTTTTGGTTACACAGGTAAGGGTTAAGGACTAATGTTCACGCATGAACAAGGCCAAAGTATTTGTTGCCCCGCTCACAATTCATCATTCAGCAGCTCACATTGGGAATCTCACTGTAAGATTTTAATCAGATTGTGTAGCGTCCCTGTGGTGCTAAGTAAAAACCCAGAAGCAGAAGGAAAATTACAGCTCCCCGATGCTTGTTAGTATCAGCGCTTGGTCATGTCAGGTAACACTTGCAAAGTGTAAAGCTGTATTCAGCACTATGCACAGCGGGTCTTCCAGTACTTTCATTCTAGATATTACATTTGTTCACCAAAAAACCTTACCACTATTCCAAGTCCAATCTGATCTCTAGTTTGCATTTACTAGTAATACCTTGTGTTCTTTATGTGCTTACTTTGCTCATCTCTGACCTTTACCTTTTATGTTGCTTCTTAGCATCCTTGTGCTGTCTATTCCTCATGTTCATTTATTGATCTTTTGGTTTGGTACATGTTATTGTGAAATAAACAGGCTCCTATTACTTATTGTAGGTACAACAAGGAATTCATCCAAAGGTAACAGATATTCAGGAGGTCAGAGCAGCTTTCTCAGGTCCCCCTTTCTGTATGGCAAGTCTTGATATTCAGCAGATGGTAAGGACAATGCACAACCTTTTATTTTTATTTCACATCTGAAGGCCTCATTATTCCATTACACAGTAAGGCGAACGTATTGAAGTGGATGTCCAGGATCAGGAGATTATTTGATACTGATGACCTATCCACAGGATCAGTATCAGATCAGTTGGTTCCGACACCTGAACCCAAAACTGATCAGGAGATATGGCATTGAAAGCCATATACGAAGTATACATCCAAAGGCAGCCTGGCTCCTATTCAAGTGAATGGGAGTGGAGCTGCAGTTCCAAGTGTCTTAGCTACAGTGTATGGAGCCTCCAGTCTATACAGTATAGCATTTCTGTTTGGCTCAGAGTTTATGGGATTGACCATGATAGCTGAGCACTGTACTCTGCTATCTTCATCAGTCACACAGAGAATGAAAACAGCAACAGCACTCTTGTGTGATCATTACTCCATTAAAGGAGGGTCCATAGTGCTATAATGGCTGCATATGGATATTACAGCCGTATAACTGGCCTTAGTCTTGTGTACATTACATGTTTGCTGTCCCTTACCGCCATGTATTATATTGTTGGCTCCTTATTTCATCCAAAGTCACATCCACCTGTTTTACTAAGGGATCCACAAAACCTGCATTGTTGTTGAGGCTTTAGTAGAGTCCTGAGAAATAGTGTCCTGTGATACTCAGATGGGCTAATACAGTCTTTTGTCTGTACAGAGAGCTTTAAGCCGTATTATGTTCCTGACACCGCACCTTCCAGCGTTTTTCCTTCAGCGTCGGCTCAGGTCACACATTTTTGAAATTCATCACCTGGACTGTGCCCTGCTCCAGTTTGGCGTAGAAGAACTCACCGAAGAGGAGGTTAAGAAGGTGAGATGTGTATTAATAGATTTAACATTTGTCTTAATTTTATAGTTCATTTATTTAGGTTACTTATACCCTGTTTCCCCGAAAATAAGACAGTGTCTTATATTAAATTATCTTCCGAAATATATGACCTGTCTTATTTTCGGGGGATGTCTTATGGAGCGGGGGACAATCGGCAGTCATGCCGGTGCTTCCTTAACGGAGTGCCGGCATGACTGCCGGTTGTAGGTGGTGCAATAGGTGGTGCAATAGGTGGTGGTGGGGGGGAGGTATGCTAGTTACCTTCCCCATCTTCATAGCAGCGCTGGTACTGCTGTTGGTCACAGTGGTGGAAGTGGTTGGCGGGGCCTAGCAGAGATTACCGAGGCTTCCGGCGGTTGTGCCAGAGAGCCTCACTTAGTGGGCATTGCAGCCGGCTGAACGCTGTGCTCCGTGTGCACAGGAAAGCTGGCTGCCTCCTCTGCTGTGATACCACTGTTCCGGCTGCTGTGGGATGAGCTGGGAGAGTGGACTTCCCGCAGCATACGATGCTTTCCCAGCTCATCTTACAGCAGCAGGAACAGTGGTATCACAGCAGAGGCAGCAGCCGGCATACCTGTGCACACGGAACATTGTGCACAGTGTTCTGCCGGCTGCAGTGTTTTTGGGGATGTCTTATTTTTGGGGGGTGCCTTATATTAGGCAATTTAACAAAACCTCCCCCCATGCCTTACTTTTGGGGGATGTCTTATTTTCGGGGAAACGGGGTATAGCACCATCATATTCTGCAACGAGGGTGCACAATCTAGATCTATCAGTATGTCTTTGGAGTGTAGGAAATCCACACAACATAGGGAGAACATACAGACATCATTTAGGTGTTGTCCTTGGCTGGATTCAAAACCTGGACCTCGGGGCTGCAAAGCATTAGTGCTAACCACTGAGCCACTAAACTAATAGGATATTGTGAGCTTGTTATATTTCCATGCTGTCATATAAAGTAGATCACCTCTTTTCTAATTGTCATTGGGAGGGGCAGTGATTGTTATCACATACTTGCATATACATGTATGAGAAGCGGCTGAATTTCCCATCTTATATTTAGGTGTATATTTGATGATGTAAGGTCTTTGGATCGGGCCATATAGATAAGGTGGCAGCATGATCGAATGTGTGCATTTATTTTAATGGGCATAGGGAAATAAGCTGCAACTAGACTCCTCTGGCAGCAGTTATCTCCTGTCGGACAATAGATTATATAGAAATCTACCAGAGTTGTTTCCTCCTAGATCTGCCATCCAGGAATAGTCTACAGCTCCCTATCTACGTTACATTGTTGGCTGACAGAATCCACATTAACCGGTTCATTCTTAGGATAGGCCATCAATATCAGAACGCTCTCCTACTTTACAAACAGATCAGTGGCCGCAGTGCTTGGATGACCCCTGCTTCCCCTTCATTTACTACATTGGCCTGTGCACCAGCACGCCATACACAAGCATCCTTGTTCTATACACGACTTGTGATTTCTTTATCTTTCAGGCATGTTATATCAGAGGACTAAATTCTGCTCACTTCAGTACAGAAGACTGTAGAAAATGGCTAAACTGCTGGCTGCAACTTTCACAAAAATTAAAAGGTAAAACATCAACCCTTTAACTATTATGGAAGTTGGAAAGGGTTAACTTTGTTAGAATTTCCTTATATATTAGGGAATTGCATTTGAAACAGTTCCCTAGTAAAATGACTTCTTTACAAGCTATGAGGAAATCCGATTTCCGGACGGCTGCTTTTTCCAGTGTGCTCTGGTGACACAACAGAGATTACATTCAGCCTAGTCTGTTCTGAGCAATGACATTTTATTAGGCCTTGTTCACATCGCTCCTATAACGTGCAGCACTTCATAGTCCCTGCAGCTCTATGTGTACTGCCATGTCCTGTCATGTTAAACGTCAGGCTCTCAAGACCTTAAAGGTTTAACATTTTGCTATTGAGGCCACTAAAATGAATGCATTCTCGTGAGCCTATTCATACGTCTTCATGGCCATGTCTTATTGTTGGCAGGAAACTGTGAAAACAGGCGCTGCACGGATGTAAATTGGCCATGAAAAATGGCTGTATGGTCATGTGAATAAGGCCTTAGTCAAGCATAACTTAGCGGAATGTTTCCAATCTCTTTACCTTCTATTCCCATTTTCCTTCAGTCTTTGTTGCCTATGGCATTTGTTTTTAATGTGGACTTTGGAATATGTTCTGTACTGAAATCCACATCATTGAGATTTTTCATTGAGAACCTTCACTGTGTATACCCAGCGAAACAGTGCAGACCATTACTAGAGAAGATTTTAAAAATGTATGTTCTTTACTACCTAAATCAGAATTGGATGACTTTGCTGCAGGCATGTTTAGAAAGCTAAACCACAGTTGTGTACAGCTTTATACTGTTATAGCTTGTCTTGTATATTGACTTGTGTCTGTTTGTTTCCAGACTCTGAGGCATCCTTATTATTACACAGCATGGTCTTACTATCTGCCAACTATCTCCAGTCTTTAGAGAAGTGAATGTGAACTAATCCACGGACAGTAGTCATTGACCCGTCTTCTGCTGGCTTTCTCTTACCAGCTATGGACCTTAGAGACTTGATCTTCTGAGGACTTGTAAAGGGTGCTCTATTGAAGGGTTTCTTTCTTTCAGGACTTAGGTTCTGTAAACCGTCCTTCTCTCAGAAGACTTTTGTATGGGTACGTTGTTAAACCTTGTGTAAAATACTCTTTATTCTGGAGAAACGTTGTGAAGACAATTTGGTCAGATTTGGACCAAAAATAAGGAAAACCCTTTGCCTTCAAACTGCCCTGGAGATTTTACCACTCGCAGTCCTTAGTAACAAACCATTAAACTGACCTAAACGATTTCGTATTGTAAGTTAAATACATAACCAGGGTCCAAAAGTTAAAAAAAAAAATACATTTTTAGGCTGTGGTCCCACATTGCGGAAACGCAGCGGTTTTTTGTTGCAAATTTGGCCGCGCTGTTTCAAGCCAAAGTCAGGAGTGGATTTAACAGAAAGAAGTATAAGAGCTTCCTTTAGATTTTCCATTCCTTTTCAAGCTACTCTCAAAAAAACCTGCAAAATCTCCCAACAAAAAATGCTACGTTTTCGTAACGTGGGGCCTCAGCCTTTTGGAGAGTTAAAGAAGGTGTCAAGGATTTTAAAAATGGTCTTGCTTTTATTTGTCTAGTCTCAGCACCAGTCTTGTCTGACCTTGCATCCCCATAAATGTCTACGATACTAGTCACCACCCCTGAAGAAGAGTGGTGTTATTTCTGGAGAATTTTAAAAAAAAAAAAACCTTTAAGAAAGGACCAATTTGCTTTGTAGGTGCTAAGAATGTACTGTATGTAATTGTATACTACTGAGAAATGTTGTACGATGGGTTTGTATGCCATTGTAGTCCACAGTTAGATATGTTGAAAATTTTACTCCATTGTATATTAAACCACTGTTGCAACTTCCCCACTTGACAAAGGCGCGGTAGAAGAAGCGGCTGCTGCAATTTCTAAACCGATGGCACTTTCAGCAAACCACTTATGTACATAATTCTGCATTTGGTCACTTTGTGGAAACCAGTTTTATTTTGCTTGTTTTTTTTATTATTCAATAAGTTGCTTGTGTATATTTTACTTACGTTAATGCAGTGGAACTGTAAGTAATGTATGAAACCTATAAAGGAACTCTGCAGACATCTACACTTTACTTCTACTATTGGTTGACCGTTTATTGTTCAGGGTCTATGGTAAACTTTGGTGCATACTTCACTAATCTGGTTTACTTGTTAAGATACATTTAGGATGTCTGGACCTGATTTATTATGTGTGATCCACCATGATAAATTTGGCATATTTTCATACTTGAACAATTTTGTCTAACCTTATACTACCTGTAGGTTAGGCTACTTTGCATCTAATTTTTTATTTTATATTTTTTTTACACCGATCTTTTAGCAAACTATGGCGTTCTAAACCGTATCCCCATTCCCACCCAATTGTCTAGACACATTTGTTGTCTGTACATCAAATTCTTTTATTCTAGAACTAAATGATCGTTGTACATCCATTTCCATTGTAAGTGGATTCTGTAGGTAGAGACCTGCCTCTGACAAAGAAAATGGTCATTTACATAGTATAAAGTCCGATATCAGAAGACAGAACTATGAGTTGTATGTATATACACAATGTCAAAGGATTGTATCTAGAGGACAGAGATTGTGTGTGCAGTTTATAGATTAGACCACAGGATTTGTAGCCACAATATGGCTAACAAACATGGCCTGTATTACACCAGTGGAAATTCAGCAGTCTCCAAAATCCAAAGATTCTAATATGCAAGTTTGTATCTGCCAGTAGCAAGTCATGCGCTTTCTACAGAAGGGAAGGTACAGTAGAGCGGTTGTCTATCCCAACCAGTTGTCTATCCCAACCAGATTTGTACTTTCAAAAGGGCCTTGGATAGAGGACAGCTGAATCCAGATTGGTTGTTATGGGGTAACTGCCTCACTTTTGTTTCTCACCACTTTAGATAAATCTGACTCCTGAAAATCGCGGTGCGAGGCTCATGCTTGACTAGCACGATTATTTTGAGGCTGAACAGCATGCAAGCCAAAGCAGCTTCAACAGGGTAGGTTTTCGGAGAGGAATTTGAGATGGAAAACTGCCTCAGATACCTCTCCAAATCCCTCTGTCTGATCTTACCCTTATACTGTAAACCTTGAAAGGCCAAGACAAGATTATGGCTTTATCCATGACTAGTGCAGGCATGAATATAAGCACAATGTTGCTGGTCCTTATGACAGGCCATAATATTAGAGCACCAGGGGTCTAACACTAAGAACTCCACAAATCACCTGTACCAAGATACATACTATGCTGCTCACTCGTCATACAAACTGTAGCTGTCCCATTACCAGGAGCTGCGCTGTCTTGGTACAGGTGATCTATGGGGATCTCCGGTGTCAGATCCCCACAGATCAAATATTGATTGCCATCAATACTAGAAACTGTATAATCACTTTAAGCAGCTTCACAATAGGAACAAAAAAAAGAGACAGCAGAAAAAGGGTGTGTGATTCAGTCACAGAGCTAAATGAAGGGTACACAGGCCTGTACACTACTGCTCCATTCACACCAGGACATCAAACACTCCTGGTTCTTGTCCTTAATGGAGAGGGGAATAAGTGTTTGTGGCGAATCCGTTTGCCACTGCCAGTACCAAATCCTTGTGATTTGGGCACAGGCTGTTCTAGCCATATCCGAATTACTTCTACATAGATCTGTAACCATTCACATTATACAAAATAAAACTAAAGGTGCCGTCCATACTGACATACAACTGTAGCTGAGTATGTGTATACACGGAAGTACAATGAGGCAGACTCACTAGGGTTTGATCATAATTTTATTCATTTTTACATTTAAATATTCTCTTAAATACAGAATTGTCACAATTCAGGAATCCTAGAAACGCAAATGAGAATGCAGGGAAAACATGGCAAGCTTTGGATTTTACAATGTGTACAGTTTCAAAAGAAAAGAAAAAAAAGGAAGCGGATTAGAGGAATGAAGAATGAGTTACACGCGTAAACAGGAGAGCCGAGGAATTAAGAATAAGCTAACACTACAAAATTAAATAGTTGTGACGTCATGTAAACTCTGTGAATTTTACGTTAAAACGTATTTCATAAGGTCTCCCACAAGGTGGCGGTATGGGGCATAGCCCCTCACATCAGAATACTCATTACTAAATAGTAAAACCAGCAGGAGATCTGCACCATGTAGACCCCCTGACGGGTAATGAACAAGGAACTGGAGGAACTAAAAATGATAAAAACACCCTAACTACATAAATCCGATGTAATGGACTCTTGAAATTCTATGGACATCATTTTTACACTTTAAACCACCCTGCAGTTATGTTTTGGGCTCAAAGCACCGACAGAGAATCATTGTAGTGTGGTCATATAAAACTATGTATTGATTTGCCAAGTATACATATGTCTTTACATCTTGTTCTTGCAATACACAGCCAAAGTCTATACAGTATAATAAGGTTCTTGCACGCTGCCCTAGCAACATATTCTTAAGTGTGCAAGTCGTGAATCAGTCTTTTATAGCACATTTACAAGGAATTTGTGGTTTTATTTTTTAATAAAACAAATAGTGAACTTTAGTAACAGCTATTTCAAGTATAAGTCAGGCACACTGCGTCACATACTGCCAAGACCCTGGACACGTAGGTATAAGCCAGCACTGAAGGCTTGGTTTGACCCAAGTATTGCCAAGGTAGAAATATTTCATCCCTTTACACCTTGACATTCCAGAATACAGATCTCTGCTGCCTACTTTAGGGTAGCACTAAGGAGGGCTACTCTGGTATACAACCATTTTGGCTTGGACAAGGCGTGACCCTTTATTGGATTGTCATCCATGTAGTACTGAACATCTAGCCTAAAGACAGAACGGCCCAACATCACAATTCTACCCATTTCCTTCATTTTAGTGAAATTGCTATATATAAAATTATATAACGTCATTATCTAACACAAAGGGTCATCTCTGTCCTAACAACCGAACGTAAGGGACGACTGCAGAAAGAAAGGAATATAAGGATGGAGCCAATAGACGCTAAAAATGGCATTGATAACCAAAAACAGATTTTTTTTGTATTTTTTTTGCTTATTGAGGCTACCGAATGGTGATCGGTTTTTCGGCTAGTACACTTGACAAACCCTCCTGCTGGGATAATGTTTTAGAAGTTGGTAAAATATTTCTATAGAACTATACATTTATGAAAAGCATCTGCGAAAATGAAGTCCACTAACAGCAACCAGACTAATCGTGGCACAGAAAAAATAAAATTAGGACTTTGTTTGCTATGGGCAACAGTGACACTTATGGGAGACTGGTTACATTTATTTTTCAAGAAAACTAGAATACTGTAATAGCAGCTAGAGGTGCCAACCTGACCATAGTCACCTGGAATATGTATACAACAGCAGCTATTCACACATTATATGGTGCTTTCACCTCAGAGCCTGCTACCTATTCTGAATAGAAGTACAGGCCCCGAGGCCTAAGCTGTACATAATAATTCTGGAGATTCAACCCTTCACAACTCCATCATCATCATCCTCTGTGGTTGTCCTATGCTTGTGCTTTATACACCAGGCCTAGTAGTACAATATCACTCCTTTAAGGCTAGGACTACACTACCTACTATATGAGATCTTTTAGACCGCAGCAGTCACTCAATAGTTAAAATCAATATTCGTGCTCCAAAAAGTTGCAGAATACGCTCAACCTAATGGGCTCTTCTGGATGAGAAAACATGGCTGCTTCCTTCCAAAAACAGAGTCATGCCTGTGGACAGATACGGCCTTGTGTTTGGAAGAAAGCAGCCATGTTTTCTCATTCTCAGCATCTTTAACATGAGCACTTTTTCTTCTATTAGTAGAAGGAAAACCCAAGAATCCCAAGATTCTATTTATGGATGGAAAGGCCATACAGTGAACAGCTATATCCATGGTAAACCGTTTCTCGCTTTACGACAATAATAAAATTTATCACAAAAAAATAAAAAATCACCCCTTTGCCTTTCCTTCTAGTATGTGTGCATACAGTAGCATCGACGTGAATCCCTAACTGATAGAAGGATTTTCACTAGTTGCTTTCTTATTATTAAGCAGTACTTTATAGCTCAATTCTGCAAGTTAGCAACATGGCACAGGCATACGGTGTAAGACAAGTCCATCTTGGATGGTAGGGCCAAGTACAGATTTACACAATGTTGTGTCAAATTCTTTATCTTAGGAAACTACAGTCAATGTAGTTACATGGCGTAGAAGACACCTCCACCAACTCTCTGTATACTTCAATAGGTGCTACACCATTGATTCCAGTGCAAAACTGTGATAAAACTTTCAGGTGGGCTGTCCCCGACTTTCTGCTCTGGTTCAGGACCGCCCACTTGACAGTCTAACAAATTGGGTGCTGAAACTCGCAGCAGAGGTTGCTCGGGGTCTGTCGGGGGCTAGAAAAAAATTCTAACTGTGCTGTAATCAATGACGCGCCAGCGACTGAAAAATGAAAAGAGTTGGTGGATGTGATGAAGTCCTCTTTAAAGGGGTTAACCATACCGTGAGACCATACTGTCTCTACTGTGCCACACCTATGCACACGTATCTGGTATCACAGTTTAGCTCCACTCTAGTGAACGGAGTCGAGTTGTGATACTATACAACCTGTGGCTAGGAGTGACACTAAAGTGTCTGGAACTATAAAGTGTCACAAAACCAATGAAGTCATTACCCACTTATTTAATGGAATGAAAGAGAACACAAAATGATATCATTATATCCAACAGCTTTAGTAAGGCTAGATGTTCCAAGTGGAAGAATGGAAAGCCGGACACTAGTATGAACCTAGTGTTAACTTGTGTTCATTGTGTGTGCTACAATTTGGCATAATGTAATTGGTTTTCCTGCAGTCCTATGTAAATCCACCCAAACATGTTGTGATCTCAAATTTCTTAAGATTAACAGCTCGGCTACACCTGTATAACACTGTACAGGTCTTACAACTGGATTTTACCATCTACAAATCTAGACTCTTTCTGGAAAACCAATGCATTGTATTGAAATATGTTCTATGAGGTTTACTGGTAGTGGATACAATATTGCCTTTGCACTATCCAGATGTTTTTCAGTACTTGCTATACTCCCATGTTCTTACAGGTCACTGCTATAACTAGTCATAACTTGATAGACCAAGTTAAGTTTTCTTCAAGGCAAGATCATCATAAATAGAATACATCAGCCCACCCTATGTTACGTATAATACAAGTGCCATGCAGCAATGCTATATTTTACCTCTACCAACCTAGTGTGACGTGAAGCTGAATCATCTACTTTAGTCATGGATGTCCCTTAAATAACTGTTCTAATACCCGGAATGCTGAGCTGCTACTGTACAATAACATAGATTTTCTCTGCTTTTACTGAAGGAGAGGCCTAGGCTCCTAGAAAAGGATGTCAAGCAAGTACACAACATATTCAGACTTTTACACATACTTGAGGCATTTCGTAGCATCTGGGAAAGTCCATGACAGTGAGAGAGCTCTACTTTCTTGTAGGTTTTTCCTGGACTTGTTAGTTACATAGTACAGCACATTTTATGAGCACAACGCCACTTATTGCTGCAAATTCAGCCCCAGATTCCAACCTTTGTAACTTAAAGTCTAAGACCTGAAGAAACCACCCGTGAAATGGACAGCACAAATCAGCAGATTTTGGCTTGATCTTGTCACAAGTGGGTCTACTGAAGGAACTCCACTATGGACATCCTGATGTGAACTTGCAGCCTAAGGCTGGAAACACACAGCTTTTTTTTTTTTGTAGGATGTTAGCCCCATGTAGGGATCACAATGTATTTTTTATTTTTTTCCTATCAGTATGTCTTTGTAGAAAGGGAGGAAATCCACGCAAACACAGGGAGAACATACAAACTCCTTGCAGGATTCGAACCCAGGACCCCAGCGCTGCAAGGCTGCAGTGCTAGCCACTGAGCCCACCGTGTTGCCCCTAAAACACACAGCTTTCTTGACCAAAGCCAGAAGTAGATCCAGCTAGAAGGAAAAGTATAAGTTGCCAAAATGCAAGTGCGATTCCAGCCTCAAGGCCCTATTCACATTAATAATAGAGAGAACAGCTAGGTCAGGTCAGTTTTGAACTAGCAGAGTTTCTCACTTATAATGGGGTCCTATTTATAGCTGCTATTGCATAAAAATACTGAGACCTTTGATAGAAATCATAAAAAGCAGCTCTAGTACCTGGGTTCATGGCTACACAGTCAATGGAAACAGAACCTAATTTAGTCCTATAGAACATAATTGCATGCAAGTGCCAAGCCAATGGGCTCACCCACCAAATCTACAGAAGATCGCTGCACAAATAGGACATATCAAAGGGGTTTCTGGGCTCTGTTGTATTATTATTGCAGAACCTGAGAATACCAGAAGATCCTCAGGAGCAGCAATCTCTAACGTGTCACTTTCCAGCTGTCACACAACTACAACTCCTGTGCAATTTAGGTGTGACATCATTTCAGTGTCTCTCTATGGTATCACATTGTGACATTGTACAACATGACAGTCCTAGAAAATCCAAACCTATTGGTGATAGATTGTAAATCACATGTGACTTTACCATAGACTTCAATGGAAGCTGTAACATGTCTGACTAGACTGGGTTTCTACAGCCAAACCACAGCTCACTAGTCATACAGTCCTAGCCTGGTCTCATGGTTATAGTGTAACAGCTGGAGAGCCAAAAGTATAAGATGCCTGAACTTGTCGATTTTGATAGGTTAGGGCAAGTATATAAATGTGTAAGGGAGCTTTCCAGACAAACTTTTCATTCTTAGGGATATAATGGCTTTTTAATGGCTTGGCTAAACCGAGCATGCACGTATTTTGGGATGATGGGTAGCATAGCTATGTGTGACCAACAGCTATATAAAGTAAATGGACTGCTATACAGACTACTGCTCTAGTGGACCTACTGCCTGACAGTAGAATGCAACTAATTGGGCTGCATGTCTTGTTCCTCACAACATACTTCCTCAAAGATTAGGACAATCTGTAAACTATTAAAGGTAAGATACTGGTTGTATTAAAGATAACTTCCTCTGGCTAGCGGTTCAAAAACATGAATTGAAAAGCTTCCAGCTAATACACACAGTCTCCTGCCTCACCAACTATCAGGACAGCTCACCTATAGTCTTGGAAATATCTCATGGCTTGTGAAATGCACCACAGCCGAACAAGTGTCTGAAGCCGAGGTGCATGGTGGGGAGCATACGACACCAATTACTACCTTATACTAGAAGTGGAATATACGGAGGACATTTACATTTGCTTCATTTGTCCTGACTCCCCCACACAATGAAGAAAATAAAAATAGCATTCTTCATATGCCGCAGTTAAGCTTTCCAGAAATACTTCCCAGAATACATTAGAAAGCGGATTTGAGGGCTAAATGGTTTTCTTGTCTAATTTACCAAATGTTACATCCATCCATCTTGGGCAGGGTAATTGGGAGACCTTGGTTTATCCTTTATGGTCTATTTTTGACCATCTTCATTATGCAATCTTAGCATAGATATCTCTTGCAAATGGGAACAGAGATCCCTATGGGAACATCAGCCACAGCGCACACCATAATTATAGCCAATGATGCAACATACAATAAATGACAATAAGACAAAGTTGTCTGTAGGGGGCATCAAAATGCGTAAAATTTGGACATGGTATAAATCATGTAGTAACTAAATACTCCATCCAGAACTGATTTTTAGCACAGGCCTTGATGGGCGATAGCCATGAGAAAAGTCATGAACTGCCCCCAGACCATACTACCCAACAAAAGCATCTATTAATATACCAGTTATGTCAATGGACTGCACATTAAGGGAGCACTCCAGGTATGAAATGGGGCATGACCCAAGGACTGAAAGAACGCCAAGGAGACCACTTGTGTGACACTCCACCACTCAGGTCCTGCACTAGCCACAACAGTGTTGTGTGGGCTGTTCTTCCAAGGCAAATACTTCAAGCTTTTTATTAACACTATTTTTGCAAAAAAACAGAATTCAATATAGTTTGGTGTGGTTGCGCAGACCAATGAGTATAAATAGGATGGAAATTATGTAGCACATTTGTCAACCCCTTATTTTCTAGGAAACAGCTAGTACAATACTAGTAGTGTGTATCAGGATATAACTATTACATTGATGCCGTTCCACTGGTTCTGGTGCAGTGGAAATTTTTACTTTAGCCCCCCCCTCCCCCTGCACCATTTCTGAGTAACAGTTCTGTTACATTCAAAACAATTATACATTCAAAAGCCAGGTGGGCAGTCCTTGGCGGGAGCAGACAAACAGGGCCAGCCCACCTGACAGAAAACATAATTATGTTGGAGCCATCAGAAATGATTGCTCAGGAATGGCGAGGGCTAGGGAAAAAAAATCCAACTACCCCAGAATTGGCACCTAATGAATGATGCAAAGGTTGGGAGAAGTGGTGAGAGGTCCACTTTAATGTCACAATGGTAATGGATAAATCCTGCAGCAGTTAAATTTTTAAATGTACTTTAGTCATGTATGTCATTTCTAACACGTTATCCTGGCAAAGGTTAGATGGAGCATGGTGGAATGAATAACCTGTGCAGGTACTGGGAAAGGGGTAGAGTCTGACAAACTTACGGGTGTATGAAGATGTGTTATGGAGAAAACAACCCACTAGCTCATATAATGTATAATTCATAGTAAAACCGTGACAAAGACAATGCCTATACAATGGATGTAACATTTATCTGCTTGACTGAACTTTTCCTTGAAGATGGCAAGTGAATAAGTAAACAAGTAAAGAATAAAAGAATATGTGAACATGGGACTTCAGTTACAATATATATATATATATATATATATATATATATATATATATATATATATATATATGTGATACAGTTTATCTAGCACTCCAGGGATATATTTTAGAATGCACCAAATTCTCCCTGGGTACATTTGTAATGGAAATCTATGATTTCAGAGTAGGTTAAAAATACCAAAACACTCCTTCGTAGGCTAAAAGAAACACAGTAAGACCAAACTTTTTACCATCCTAGCTGTAGGTGGCATTATTTTATTAGCCAGTTTTATACCAACCTGTTAGATTGGATGGATTCTATAATGTCAGTTCTTTGACTCTGCCAATAAAGCTAGGACCATATGTTGGACTAAAGCAAGAACCACCATTAAAACCATCGTAATGGCTTCTTGCTTTTAAAACCTTTGCTAAAATAAAATCAAACAGGTTGATCAATAATACCTGGAAATAAATATTCTGTATCAATCTCTCTGATTTCATAATTTAACACAATAATTCAATGTAAAAACCTAATTTTCTTTTTTTTAAAAAAGGACTCTATACATACTGCTTGTTTACACATACGCACCGACCCCTTAGTGAATGGGATCATTGCTTGAAATAGATACAGTAAATCCATATGGATAAAAGACTATCACATAGAGAGCATAAGAAGTACAACTGTCCCCTTAATGTCCAGGTGGAAAGATTAGCAGCTTTATAAAGTAGAGGAGAGTCCTGTAGGTTAGTCCTGTGTTAAAGACTTGCCTTGAAGTTAAAGTGCGCCTGCACCGGGACTTGAAATTTTAATAGACAAAATGGACATAAAAGAAAAAAAAAAAAAAAAGGCAGCTCAGCTCTCCGGACTGAGATTTCACTCTAAACCTACTCAATAGCACCATACTACCTGGGCAAGTTTGCTTCATTTACACATTAGTCTCCAATTATCATATATATATGTATAGGCTGTCTGTGACAACAAAGGACTCCAGGAAGTCAGAAACAGGTAGCCGACCACATTTGTGGGCCATAGATTTACATCTGCACAGCTAGTTAGTTTGCAAATAAAAGTTTCAAGTTATGGCAACCAGGCCTGATGTACCTAAAATGACCGGGTGAGAAACCGCTGGGGAAATATTGCAACAAAACCCAGCAAAATGGTTAATGTCACCCTATTAACCAAATGTATTCAAAGCCGCGTATGCCGAGGTCATCTATTGGCTCGGACAAAAGGTTGCTTGAGTGTTACATATAAAAGTCATATTCACTCAGAAGAAAACAAAACTGGGACATGGTTCTTTTCGTTGTCTTACAAATGGAGTGATTGCTTTTCCTTCCATAACAAAAATGGACCTTCGTAAAGGAGGACAAAACCTGTATAAATAGATTTCTTTCACAGGTGCTTATAGGGTAGTAAGAGAAGGGAGTCATGGGATTATAAGTGGAGGGGGAAAGTTGGGAGTGGCTTGTGCAAAAGGTTTGCCAATAGTGTCAGGCGGTCAGGTTGTCATCTGCAGAAAAAGGCTGGCCTGACCAGGAGGTTTGGCTCTCCGAATCTTCTTGCAGCTTCCCCCCTTCACTTATGCAGGTGTCTAGTGGCCCATTAGTCAGAGATGCCAAGTCAGAGGAATTGCTCCCGGACTCAGAGGCTGGGTCCATCTCTTTAGAGCAAGAGGTTATTATAGTGCAAACCTCAGGGTTAACCTTCACAGAGCCACTTGCTTCTGTGGCCTCAGAGTGAACAGATTCTGTCACTTCTGACCCTGTGTCTAATCCTGGTGAATTGTGATCATAAATGGACACCACACTCCCATCTGTGTAATCCGGTGGGGTAGCTGGTCTCCCAGAATCCTCATCGGTATAACAGAGGACAGAAGAACTAGAAGACAACAAAACAGGATTGATGGAGGAATGGCAGGTGGATGGTGGCAGTGAGATAGGAGTCTCCAGAAGACATACATCTAGAGACTCCACGCTGGAGTCCAGACTGAGACTAGAGCCACTAGAAGCCTCGTCACCCTCATCCAAAAGCCTCTGGCGCTCCTCCGCGCTTTGCAGGTGTCTGACGGCAGCCTCGTTCTCCAAGTGATAGTTCTCAGCAATGAATTCGTGGAAGTCCTGTGTCTCCTGGTGAGGATTAACAGCAAGAGAGGCATGAGGAAGCTCCTCTTCAAGGGGTTGAGGTCGTGGATGCTGGCGCTTATTTTCCAGCTCAAGTTTCATGATGGTGTGTAGATAATGGGTCCTTACACGTATAGGGTTAAATTCTATCCTGCCAGCTATATTACTGCAGCCATCCCGAGAACACCCACATGGAAAGGACATACGATCCACCTATTAGTGTAAGAACACCAAGGAAGAGACAAAGGAAGGAACTGTGTAAGAAAACCTTCATGTGTATAAGAAACTATTGTTTAAAGGTATTTTCCCTCCACAGCAACTTATCTCTTGTCCCAGTAGTCGGACCCCCATCACTCACAAAAAAGGGGCCGTTTTTCTTGTATGGAGTAGAAAGACAAGCCCTGACTTAATTTATTTTCATGGGACCTCTGGACATATCCAAAATTCTGTGGATAGGGTTGTAAGTTGCTATGGTGGAAAAAACCCTTTAAACCACATAGGTAATGAAACAAATGCTGTTCTTGTTAATTAAACATAAAAGATTGCAATTTACAATAAATTACACAGACCCCCCCCCAAAAAAAAACAAAACAAAATTATGAATGGTCAATGCACATGTTTTCCAGCTCAAGTTTTATGGTAGTATTTAGATAATGGGATCATTCACACATGGGGTTAAATTCTAGTATATGGGTTACTGTTCTGATGGTCAACAACGAGACTTTCTGAGCAGTCATATTTTTAACCATAGTAAAATTTATAACTCATGGCATACTGGGGTTCAATCTAAAAAACCAAACAAGTGGATGTCAAAAAAAATTTCAAGGTGAGATGAGGGGGGAAAAAACTTTGCAAGAAACAATTGTGCCGATAGGTTTGAGATCTATACCTGCATTACATACACTGGCCAAAAAGATTCCATGAGACTATATAATAGAGATCAAATGAAGAAATTTATTTTCACCATGCAAATGCCCAGTGTTATCCCTCACCTGACATTTGATACCGGCCTGACTGCATGGACAAGCTTCTGGATCACAGAAGAGGCGACAGTCACAGCCACATTCCTCTCTGGACAGACGGATGGCTCTAAGTTCTTGCTTCTCCTCAGCATCTATGCGATGGACACCAGCTGCTCGAAGCAAAGCTCTGCGCCTCTTTGTTGGTAATGGCTGAAGGAAGAAGTAATCGTCCACTTCGACATTGTCAACATCTATATCTTCATCCGAAACGTCCTCCAAGGTGAGGCCTTCAGCTTCTTCAGATTCTACTGTACCATTTTTTGTGAGCTGAAGAAGAAAATGCCAGTCAGCAAAACTGCGAATAAAAGTGTTAAAGGGGCAGTCCAGTTTCAGCACCCAAATTGTATCATTTGTATAATAAAAATGTCTACAATTTTCTGATACAGTTTCTGTATCAATATCTCTTGAATTTCTAGATCTCTGCTTCCAGTGGATAAAATTCAGTCCATGGTCATATGGTGGACAGTCCATGGTCAGGTCAGTGCACACAGATGAACAGCTAGGTAAATAGGGCTCTGCTTTGTAACATGTTTTCCATGCACTTGTGTCCATCACGCATCCACGGACGGTCCATCACGTGACCACGGACAGACGGTCCATCACGCGACCACGGACGGTCCAGCTCATGATTTTTATGCACTGCAAGTAAACAGAATTAATGGCATCAAATAGTGATCTAGACAACCATAAGAAACTGATACAGAAAGTACATTGGAAAACTGCATAAATGTATCATTATACAAATAACATGTGTTGGCTAAACCTGTGCAACCCCTTTAAAACTAAACATTTGTGACACTTTACAGCAGTTTGTTAAGCTACCATACATACTCACACATCTGATGCCAAACCTGATGCTATCAGCCATGAGGATGTAGCAGTGAGTGTTTCTTAGTTATAGGAAAGGTGGAAAGACAACAGTATTAAGATTCATATGATGTTTACACTCAAGGATGCAAAATTACAAAACAGCTGGGTGCACTTGCTTGGTAAATCCCTTTGGATTGAATGCAGATAGGTGCAGACATGTATGGTGCTATTGTATTCATCCTCTCCTTTTTATGGCATTCACAGGTGCCTTGAATTGCAGAACGGGGCTCATGCTACAGACAGTGCTGGCATATCCTCTGAATGCCATAAATGGTCAGAATACCCTTAATCTGCAGTACATTGTACATTCGTATGACCACTATACCTGTACCACACCCTTTCGCCAGACCTTTGCCTACATTGTGAGTAGGTTGTAACTGTTGGTGCACTAGTGGGGCAACCTTGTGTATTTATTAAGCTAAAAAGCAACTTGGGCATAAAGTGACTTCGCATTCAGACCCTATATGACTATACAGCAAATATTACAGCAATATCTGTTTTGATGCATCACCCAAAACCATTTTCACTCTGTAGAAGGTAAAAAATAAAGTAAGAGGAGAATTTTCAGCCTTCCTACATTATCAAGCATGATCTCAATGGATCCAATATATTTCAAAAGTGTAGTTTTACAGGGAAAGGAGTAGTATAACAAGAGTAAGGTCTGCAATAGACAAAATAGTAGTCTCCATAGGGAGGTTTCATCATGCAGACCTTAGGGGACAAGGAACATTGAGGTAGTGGAGAAGTATGATGCAAGTTCATCAAGTACAGGCAACCTGAGGCCATAAGCAGGCAGAGGGAGTAGCACATCAGGTTTAACCATGTATAGAGGTACAAGTCCTATGATTATACATTCTTTCAGACTTTGATGTGGATACAGACCCTGACCACATTCTTCCACAAAAAAAACTATTAATCCAGGAGTATATCTATCTACATAACATGATCTCACCATTAACCACCACCTAAGAGAAACTCCTCCATCCCGTATTACTCTACTGTACACTACTGGAATACAGATGCTCACAAATAGTAGGGGGACTAGAAAAATATGGAAAGTGATGCCATTTTTAAAAGCTTTAGAACACAGAAAATACAGGGGGGGGATACTGTGCTTAATATTATTCACACCTAAATTTTACACTTTAGAGTTACGGTAAGTTAGGAATTGAGGCGAGCCATCAGTGTGTTAAGTTTTACCATTTATAAAATGTGAGAACTACTGTAACATAATGGAGAGTTATTGCACATTTGACTGCATTTACATCATCTTTTTGCCCTATATTTAGTGCAAAAGCTCCCAATGTATATGCCAATGGTGTCCATAGGGCTACAACAGTCAGACACATCACTGGTCTCCATTAAACAAATATATCTTAGGGAGCTCCGGTGATATTACTGAATATATGTACAATGATCAATGGATCTTCTTTATGACAGACTGCAGTTATTAGGCACTTTTGCTTATCCCAGCTCCTCTCTCTGTTCTGGAGTTTGCTCCTTTTCTGTTCCAATCCATGGTGTGTTATGAGGATCTACAATAATGTATACCTGACAGGTAGCTTATAATGTTGCTGTGATAGCAAGGATTTCAGAATAAAATACAATATTCTTTTGAAAGGGGGTCTTAAACATTTTAGTAAATATAAAGAAAGAAAATTTTGCAGGGTTTTAAAGATTTTCTGTAACCCTCTCAGCAGTGACCTCTGCTGTCTTGATGGGTTGCCAAAAGGAGAAGACCATAAATGCAGTAACTTTCTATACTCTGACACCCAGCCAGGATTTCCTTATTGTGGCCAGGTTATTTCATCATAGATTTAGTGTCCCTGCCAGATAACCTGTCCACAAAAAGGATCTCATCTGCGAGTTACTGACAAGGGAAATTACCTTTAAGTGACTTATATTTACAAAAATGTGCCACATTTAGCTGCCTACAAGCCTAAGTATGGTTATATTTTCTGGGAATAGCCCTTTAAATATTCTAAACTCAGTTGATTTTCTAAAAACTTTCCATTAAATACAATATGTGTATGTATATACATACATATATACATATCACACCTGGTCCCTATCATACAGAGCTCCTTTGTTTCTGCCTTTTCATTGAAGGTGGAATTGGTGAATTTCTAATGACTCACCTTCATCTTTCTCGTGTGAAGTTTCTCCTCCTTTAGGTGTTCACGTAGGATTTCCCGATGTGTCACTTCTTGTTCCTGGGCAAACTCACAAAGTGTGTACTTTCGCACAGAGTTGTGGTGTTGGGCCATTCCCAAGGAGCTTCCACCCTGGCTTGGCACACTGGTGAATCCTTGGCGACGTGAGAAGTAATAGACAGTGACCTGGTCGAAACGGACGTTCTTTTGTCTCAGAAGTTTCTGCCGCTTCAGAATGGACGTGGCTGAAAGACAAATAAAAATCCCATTACAATTAAACATTTAATGAAGTATAAGATTGCTTAATGCCAAGGTGCCCTGTCACTTCTTCATGAAATAACTAGAATGTGCATATGACAAACAAAAAGAGAAGACGATAAGGTTAGGTCACTGGATGACTGTAATAGGACAAAGTGCAAAATCAGTTAGAATAGATGGAGTGGAGGCTCCAAAAAGTGAGGTAGTATATCCATGCTTTCCAAATAAAGTGGAAGATAAGACTGTTTCACTGATGTGATATGACAGAGTTAATGTCTTAACGTATGTATTTCTAGTTGTCCATCTATATGATGATTTCTGTTACTGATCAGTTTATATGTAATTCCAAGGTGTCCTGATATGGTCAACAAGGATAACATCTGTTACTGACCAGTATTCATTCCTTCAATGTCCCTGTCTCCTACAAGTGGTTATGACCAGACACACTCCACTAAGCCACCCCACCCACCCCAAAGGTACTACAGAACTATGGTATGCTACATCCTATTACCTTCAGCTGGGCCCATGAAAAGGTTGTATACTAGAACATAATATGCAACGGCGCTCCCAATTTCATCATGCGGACAACTATCATTTGTAACACCTGTGACTGCAGCTAAGTACTGTAACATCTCCATTTCTTATTATATTCTGACGTGATCGCAGTCATTCTGCGACATGAGAATTAGCTGGTTATAAAAAACTGTTTGCCTACAAAGTCAAAGGGGTTGTGTGAGGACATATAGTTATGTTACACTGCTGCGAGCAGCAATATGGCTCAGTGGTTAGCAATGTTGCATTCAAATCCCACACAGAACATCTGCATAGAGTTTGTATATTATCCCCGTGTTTGTATGGGTTTCCTCTAGGTACTCTTGGTTTTCTTACACTTCAAAGACCTCGTGAGCCCTGTTTGGGAAAGCGACACTCTTGTGCACCAAAATGGAAGTCTAAGGACTAAGGAAAAGCCATCAACATTAAATGCTGAAAAAACACCTCTAAGCGAAAAAGAACAGCCAGTGACACCACAGTATTATTTCATAAAGAAACAAAAAAACGTACGTATAAGTTCCGTGGTGGTCGGAGCATTGATGCTGTCGCAGCTATCTGCGCTGTCGCTGTTTGAAATCTCATCATCAGAATCTTTTGACGTAGAAATTGGCGAGCCAGGATCTACTTCTTCAAACTTTCTTTTCAGGCTTCTGCTCGTCACAGCATCCATTTGTTTCAGGGTTGCCTGACTGAAAAGTAAAGGAAAATGTAAAATACAATATACAGTAGATATACAATTGAGCGCAATACAAAAGTTGCATTTCAGAAGCATCCATTTTTTTATTTTTTTTTTTTTTTAAATTAACATTGATCTCTATGTAAATGCAGGGACATCCATTTGCTTCTGCATTTTGCAACCATTAAACAGATCTGCTAGATGGATATAAAAAACGTGAACTGAATGGAGTCCAACCTGTACGACTACTTGTAAACTTTATACCTCAGTCTATTGACATTTCCCCTCTTACAGCCAAGTACTGGGTAGTTCACTAGGCAGCGTTGCTAGGTACCTTTACAAATCACTGCTTTGTCAACATCAAAGTCAGGCCCAGCGGCGGCGGCAGCGCAAGACAAAGCTTTCTTATCAACCCCACCAGAAACTGCAATTAACAGCTGGTGCACAGAATGGCAGGAAACCGTGGGCATATTATAGATTTCCTGGGATCTGTATAAGAATAGTCCTGAAAACACCAATAACATTCGAGCAATGGATACGATAGTCTGGAAGTGGGATGGATGAAGCCATCAATGGGCCCAACCCAAGTGCTGCTTTATCATCTACTAGAAAACATTGCATCATACTGCAGTTTTCCTACATCTTTAGTTTATCAGACCTATGGTCTTGGATGCAGAAGATTGTGTCATCTGGAAAGCAAGTCGCTTATCTGCCTATTAAAGTGTTGCTAGCCAACACGCTATATAATAGGTTGGTGCTATTGGCCAGAGCACCACTGCAGACAGCTGATCCATAGCTGTCCCAGGTGTTGGACCCCCACTCATCTAATATTGCTAACTTATCCTAAACATACATCAATATTTTGGCCCTGTAAAATCCCTTTAAGGCTCCACGTAGCGTAAACGACGCAAGTTTACCACAGCAGAAATGCACCTGCAAAGGGCAGCACAGTGGCTCAGCACTGCAGTCCTGGGTTTGCAGCGCTGCAGTCCTGGGTTTGAATCCTGCCAACAACAACATCTGCAAGGAGTTTATATGTTCTGCCCATATTTGCGTGGGTTTCCTTCCACACTCCAAAGACATACTGATAAGGTGGGAAAAAAACAATAAAACGCACCTGCAGAGTGGATAGGACTCTGGTTAATCCCATCCACATACTGCAGAAAAATATCTGCAGAGGAAATACTGCAATTTCAAAAAACACTTTGTAAATTGTAGCATGTCTATTATACCTACGGAAACGCCGGCGGTTTCCCCATAGGTATAATTGAAGCAGAAAGTCCGCAGAGGAAACCTCTGCGGACTTTCTGTGAGAAGCGCTACAGGATAACCTGCGATGTGTTTTTCCCGCAGCACTTTTTTTTTTTTGTTGTGGCCCGCTATATGGGACGTTAGCCTAAGGCCTTGTTCAGCTCCACTAGGACCAAAAATGATCCTGCCCTTGCAAATTTACACAATAGAATAGAATAAACCTATCTCTTATGGATTCCTATTTTAGTTTGTCAATAAGAACACCTTCTGAAAAATATATTTGTTAACTCTTTAAGAACACCTTAATATGCCACTATGGCCATGACCCTGTTAATGTGGTCCATTATGAAACGGATCAGTGAAGGCTTGTATTATGAACAGGAGCAATGACATTAGTGTGAACATGGTCTAATATCTAATTCGATGCGGTCATTGATAGTGTATTAGTACACTGAATTATAGGGTAATATGTGGCGCATATAGCACAACACTATAGGGACTGTGTTCATTGCTTCTATCTGGCCGTGTTATTCGCTCCCCTACATTGGCGCAGCTGCTCGCCTCTCGCACACCTCCCCATCTCTAGTCATTTGGCTTGGTTGCCAGGGCAACGATCTTCCGTTTGTAAAAGCAGAATTCAGAGAGTGAGAATGGATGTGCGGAGCGGGGCCGGCCCCGACAATACAAGCCCTGCAAGGATTTTATGAATTAGGGATATAGTCTAGAATCTAGACTCAAGATATTCGACCAAATCTCCGGAGGTACGATTGAAGTCAAGACTTGTATATGGCTATGTAAGTTCTATTAAATGGATATAATAAACTAATATGATCCAATCTGACATACACGGGGAATCACCTATTTTATACAGTATTTGTAGGCAGGACTTGGACAAAACCTGCCTTTCCTCTCAAGATTATTCATGTCATTTGCTACGGTAATGCAGAAAAGAAAGTCCTAGTTCTATTCCCAATGTCACCTGGATGAAAAGAAAGCACAAAGTAAATTGTGGTAGGAAAATATCTGTCCAAGAAACGTATAGGTACAACACGTATATGCATCTGCCCAGCCGTGCCATGGCCCATCGGGTATACGGTGCACTAGGCAAACCTACTCATTGTGCATACAAAGCCATGCAACATCTCCTCCTGCATAGAAACCTGAAGCCTCTGAAGATCACTTCCAGAAAAATGGAGCGATTTAAAGGGGAAGCCAAAAAGGAAGACAAAATGCTGTCAGATTAATATAAAGGCATTGTATATGTATGCCAACCAAGTGGGTTCCTCAGGATATTACCACTAGCTAAAGCATGGAACCCCAGGGACATTGCACCTACACATATGACATTGGGAACTCTCATTGCCCCTATTTAATCCTAAGGCCTGGTTCACAGCTGCATTCATTATTCCATTCGAGAAGTCTGCTTGGGGACCCCCCGAATGGAATACCGAACACATTAAAAACAGGTTAGCTAAAAGCCACATGGACCCCATAGACTATAATGAGGTCCATGTGGTTTCCAAATGAAACATGCTGAATGAAAAGTACTTGCAAGCAAGCAGCACTTTTCTCTCCACGTTTTGTGCGGACACCGAGCAGAAACCACACGGACCGCATTATAGTCTATGGGGTCCATGTGGTTTCTTAGCTAACCGCTTTTTAATGCTTTTAGTATTCAGTTCAGGGGTCCCCAAGCGAACTCCCCGAATGGAATACCAAATATCAGATGTGAACCGGGCCTAATACAATAAGGGGGACCAACGATTGAACATATTTGTGCAGCCAAGGCTGATCCATGCTTGGAGATCTGTCAATCCCAGCTCCAGGTGACAGATTTACTAATACTCTCTAAAAGTTAGGCAGAACAAAGTTAGACTCGAAAATCTTAAAGTATCTTGTTAGTGTCTGAGGATGCATGATAAATCCATCACATTATTAGATTGTATAGTCTATGTTTACACCTCCTGTTACTTGGCTTAGTTTACCTCAGACCTACACAGTTTCTTTACAGCCCAACCATAGCTGAAAGTCTTCCCAGCGAGGTCACGGCCATATAAGTAGCAGGGCATGAGACTGGGGTCCAGAGACAGATGTGGGTTACACATATATCAGACATTTATGGCATAACCTGTGGACATGTCATAAATGTCTTTCTTGAGAAAACCTCTAACGCCAGATGTTGCTGTACAAATAGGGAAGGGGAACGAAGACACTTTTCCAGTACATGGATCTGTACCAGCTTGGCGTTCATTCCACCGTGAGTGTGCCACGGAAAGTACAGAGTACTAGTAACAGGGTATAGCAAGTAGAGTCATCAAGTCATAGTTGTGCTAAATAGTAATCTTATCTGAACATAAACTATAAAGACAATAATGTATGCGCTATATGAGGCTAGTATACGGCCTAAAAAACTCCACTAGAAGTCGCAGCTAGTGTGGTCACAGCACAGCACAGACGTCACATTTGTTTATTCAGCACAGAAATGTTTTGTGCAATTTACTTAAACATTTGCATGAGCTTTTCATTTGTGCTTTACGCCCCGGTTCTTCAGGAGCCGGCTATGAACAAAAGTTTCTAGGTTGACGTGCACACAGGGGCACAGATTTACCAATAGTTTGATGGTGTAAACAGATAAGCAGTCTGAACAGTGTCTGATGCAGGATGTTAAATCTAGCGAATATTTATACTGTCTGATTTACGTTTATACCACCTTTTAGTCGACATACTGCAAGTCAGAATTATATAACACAATTTTGGCGCAGCCTGGTGCATTTAAGCCACGCCTCCTTTTAATGACAACCCACATACCTAGCAAGCCAAAAAATGTACCGCAACCTAAATGCGCCAGAAATGCACCATAGTGCATGAAAGATGAACCAGGTGCACCCCAGAGATTAACTGTACTCACAATAGTAAATCTGAGCCAGTGTCTGATGTAACCAAACTCTATGTGCAATATTTTATAACTTCACTATGTATTCCGCAAAACTAGACAGAACTATCACCTGTCCTGAGTTTTATGGCCCGCGCACTGATCCATGTAATACATGATCATGTGTGTGGGCCGATACAAATGAATGAGTGAGTGAGTATACTATTCGGGAAAAACCATTCCCCTTGTCAAATCAGTTGTGTTTTCACCCAGTCTCGGACTCGTAGGACTGATTGGACAATGTCAAAGCACAGACCAGGAACTAGAAACACCCAGCTGTCAAAGACGTCTACGGGAAGATCTAATAACAATGTACAAATACATGAAGGAACAATACCAAGAACTTTCTAAGGATCTTTTTACTCCTGGGCCAATGACAGGGGGACATCCTCTACGTCTGGAGGAGAGAAGATTTCACCAGAAACATAGAAGGGGATTCTTCACAGTAAGAACAGCAAGGCTCTGGAACGCTCTGCCCCAGGAAGTGGTGATGGCGGATTCACTGAACAAGTTCAAAGAGGGCCTGGATGCCTTTCTTGAAAAGAACAATTGTACGGGTTATCGATTCTAGATTTTAAGGACACATTGATCCAGGGTTTATACTGACTGCCAGATTGGAGTCGAGAAGGAATTTTTTCCCCTGAAATAGGGCAATTGGCATAAGCCTGAAGGGGTTTTTTTGCCTTCCCCAGAATCAACACTATAGGGGATTGTAGGGTTATAGGTTGGACTTGATGGTCTGATGTCTTCAGCCAACCTCATCTACTATATAACTATGTAATTTATTTATTCATACGTTTTTAGGAGGAATAACAGGAGCAGCAGAACTCAGTCTTCTACGGCTGGGTTCACATCTGTGTCGAAGTCTCTGTTTGGAGAATCCTTCACAGCGACATTCATAAGTTGCCTGAACGAAAAAGTGACCCAATTGTAGCAGACAAAAAAAACGATCAGCACTGCCAAACAAAGAATAAGAAACGCAGGTGCACCTTCCTGTGGCTGTAACACTTATGTGTATATTTTTATATATTGTAGGTATTTGCAGTAATGTTCTTGGTACTTGGAGCGCTGCTATAACTTATTGTGTTCCAAAAAGTGCTGCAAGTCCGAATTTTTCATCCGGAGAAAAACTACCCTCTATTAAGACATACAGTCCTATGAAAAAGTTTGGGAACCCCTATTAATCTTAATCATTTTTAGTTCTAAATATTTTGGTGTTTGCAACAGCCATTTCAGTTTGATATATCTAATAACTGATGGACACAGTAATATTTCAGGATTGAAATGAGGTTTATTGTACTAACAGAAAATGTGCAATATGCATTAAACCAAAATTTGACCGGTGCAAAAATATGGGCACCTCAACAGAAAAGTGACATTAATATTTAGTACATCCTCCTTTTGCAAAGATAACAGCCTCTAGTCGCTTCCTGTAGCTTTTAATCAGTTCCTGGATCCTGGATGAAGGTATTTTGGACCATTTCTTTCTACAAAACAATTCAAGTTCAGTTAAGTTTGATGGTCGCCGAACATGGACAGCCCGCTCTCAAATGATCTGAAAACAAAGATTGTTCAACATAGTTGTTCAGGGGAAGGATACAAAACGTTGTCTCAGAGATTTAACCTGTCAGTTTCCACTGTGAGGAACATAGGAAGGAAATGGAAGACCACAGGGACAGTTCTTGTTAAGCCCAGAAGTGGCAGGCCAAGAAAAATATCAGAAAGGCAGAGAAGAAGAATGGTGAGAACAGTCAAGGACAATCCACAGACCACCTCCAAAGAGCTGCAGCATCATCTTGCTGCAGATGGTGTCACTGTGCATCAGTCAGCAATACAGCGCACTTTGCACAAATAGAAGCTGTATGGGAGAGTGATGAGAAAGAAGCCGTTTCTGCACGTACGCCACAAATAGAGTTGCCTGAGGTATGAAAAAGCACATTTGGACAAGGCAGCTTCATTTTGGAAACAAAAATTGAGTTGTTTGGTTATAAAAAAAAGGCGTTATGCATGGCGTCCAAAAAGAAACAGCATTGCAAGAAAAACACATGCTACCCACTGTAAAATTTGGTGGAGGTTCCATCATGCTTTGGGGCTGTGTGGCCAATGCCGGCATCGGGAATCTTGTTAAAGTTGAGAGTCGCATGGATTCCACTCAGTATCAGCAGATTCTTGAGAATAATGTTCAAGAATCAGTGACGAAGTTGAAGTTACGCCGGGGATGGATATTTCAGCAAGACAATGATCCAAAACACCGCTCCAAATCCTCAGGCATTCATGCAGAGGAACAATTACAATGTTCTGGAATGGCCATCCCAGTCCCCAGACCTGAATATCATTGAACATCTGTGGGATGATTTGAAGCGGGCTGTCCATGCTCGGCGACCATCTAACTTAACTGAACTTGAATTGTTTGTCCAAAATACCTTTATCCAGGATCCAGGAACTGATTAAAAGCTACAGGAAGCGACTAGAGGCTGTTATCTTTGCAAAAGGAGGATCTACTAAATATTAATGTCACTTTTCTGTTGAGGTGCCCATACTTTTGCACCAGTCAAATTTTGGTTTAATGCATATTGCACATTTTCTGTTAGTACAATAAACCTCATTTCAATCCTGAAATATTACTGTGTCCATCAGTTATTAGATATATCAAACTGAAATGGCTGTTGCAAATACCAAAATATTTAGAACTAAAAATGATTAAGATTAATAGGGGTGCTCAAACTTTTTCATAGGACTGTATCCCTAACATCATATGTGAAAAAGCTTCCACCGACTCCAGATCTCTGCATCCTTCAATAGGCAATGCTCTACTGATTCTGCAGCAGTTGGAATTTTTCTCTAGCCCCCACCATAATAAATGCTGTTTCGTCATTAATTTGCCCTCTCTGTCAGGTTTTGTTGTGTTTTTTTGAGCCAAGGCCAAAAGTTGCTACAAAATGAATGAGGAATATATAGGAGGTTCTTATACCTTCTGCTCAGTCCACTCCTGGCTTTGGGCCAAAAGAAACGCTCCAAATTCTGCAACAAAAAATACTTTGTTTCCACTATGTGGGGCCTCAGCTTTGAGCTGTATTTGCTGTAACAGTGTTGCAGAAATCTAAGAAGAATACAAGATCTTACATTTATAGCTAGATTTCCTAAATTATATAGCCACATATAAGCAAAGACTAAATATCACATCCTTGTGTATATGGAGTAGACATTAAATGGAACCTCTCACCATGAAAATGCAGCTAGCTGATTAGGCCCGGTTCACATCTGCGTTCGGGTTTCCGTTTGGGGAGGACCGCTTGGGCATCCCCAAAATGGAAACCTAATCTGCATTTAAAAAAAAAAAGCCATTACCTTGGGAAACCCACGGACCCCTCAGCCTATATTGGGGTCCATTTGGTTTTCGTTCAGTTTCTGCGTGAAAAATGGGGAGAGGGGAACAGAATCCCCGAATGCAGATGTGAACTGAGCCTTATAGTTTTGTAGGAAAACATTCAATACAATTTATTTATTTCTGCTCTTTTTGTGGAGAGTCAGTAGGCCAAACCAGCAACTCAGACACCCATTTCTCCACAGCCCAACTGAAACGCCTTCATAAATGGAAATGGATGACAGCCAAGGTCAGTCAGAGCAGTAAAGATCCTCTAATTCAGGAAAAAAAAAAAATCTAGTGATTGAATTCCTATGATAGAAAATATACTGCAAGTTATGTATTCAATTGTACAATATCAATAATTGGATAATATGCATATTTAAAGCTAAGAACAGTACACATGCAAGGCGCATGGTCATTGACTGGCTTCACTGGTGGCTCTATGTACATGGCCATGGCACCCAAAAAGGATTTATTTCCAACAAAATTAGGGATGGTTCACACACTGTTGTGAAGATTTTTCCAGCTTGCAAGAGAAAAAAAAAAAATGAAAAAGGAAGCTAGCCAAATCGATGGCAGAATTTTATGGCTTCTTGAAGCTGCTTTTGAAGCAGAAAAGCCTCAGAAGTAACTGAAAAAGCAGCAGCATGGGAACATAGACTAAGGGTCATTAAAGCAGCACTCCAGTAATTTTTTGTTAGTTCCTGCCCTTTGAAAATGAGCCTGTGTGCAGTGTAATAGTACTGAATAAGTTACTAACTTACTCCTCTCTGCTTCTTTAATGGCGTTTTCGTGGTCAGTCTTAAGCCCTTCCCCCACAGGGGCGAGACAAGTCAGAATTATGAAGGTCCTGAGGCTGGTGTAGATTTCTGCTATAACTCAAAAGTTTTCTGGTGTGAGTTATATGAAATTTAAGGGACTGTTGTCCCTGCCCCACCGTCTTAAAAAATGGAGAGCAGGGCGCAGGAGTGGATATATGCCACCATGCACCTAAAATGCTCTAGGCAAACATTTAGACACGTTTCAGGTGAACACGGGTAAGAAAATGAAGGCCAATGTTTGCTGTATAAACAGGAGGTCAAATCTACAATACAAGTCTATTATAGCCTTGATCTGATTGCTATAGATCTGCATGGATAGTCTGACGACCTGTTCATAAAGGAAACACTGTGCATAAGAAGAGCGGCAAGGAGGCCAGCGCTCCAGAGGGGAGCACATAACTTCACAACTGTCAATTATTTATTCAGTAACAGTACACTACACACAAGCTCATTTTCACAATTGTGTGTGTGTGGTTTGGAGGAGGGGGGGGGCTAGCAAAAAAATAAATAAATAAATAAAAATAGTTACTGGAGCGCTTTTTTTAAACATCAAAAACCAATAGCAGGAAGTGACAAGTATTGCCATGGCCAGGACCCTAAATTCTAGGCTCATAAGGACATGCTGGTGGTTTAGTGGCCCCAAACCTGATGACAAGTACGCTTTAAAATTAAGGTAGCAACACTGACTATAAAAGGTACACAATACTCACACATAGCAGCATGATACGCAGCAAAAATTTGACAATATAAGAGAAAGTAATATACTGCAGTGCAACCCCCCAAAACCTAAGAATCCAGCAGGTGTTTACTCCTGTGATGCCAGTAGCTATGTAGCAGACGGGGAGAAGAAATAAATTATGTAACTGCATTCAATACAACATCCAGATTATCCTGGAGATGGACTGAAGCAAGACGGATATACCCGAGGGGCCATCATTATATAAGGGAATTATATATGGGAATCCCATAACTAGAGCCCACTTACAAGATACAACAAAATTACTAATAGATCAATAAGGTATAAATGGGAAAGGTTCAGAAGAAACATTGGACTAAATATACAGCTTGCCTTTATGTATTATGCAAACGATTTTCCATCACTGACGATTTTAGTTAAAGAAAAAAAAAAACAAGTTGCTAGGCAACATGAAACTGGTGACTGAATCTGCCTTCTACAAGGACCTGGCACAGAAAGCTGTCAGTGGATTCGTGACTGTGCATGTGTATTACACATACTAAGGGTAAGAATAGATTTCTGGTGCTTTAAAGAAGGCATAACAAGAAGTACGGACTATAGCAAGACTTCCTTGGCGCACGAATTATTAGACACGATTTTAGAAGCAATTTTTTTTTTAAATAAAATTTTCGTTTTTCATTGAAAAATGTGAAAATCAGTAAATCTGGGACAATGTGAACAGACCCTAACTGAAGTGCACCAGGAATGTGTCTGAAATGGAGACTCAACCTGGTGCATTTTAGGTGCACATGTCTTGTGACCTGCTCGCCACCTTTACAGACCGTAAGCAGAGCGGCATTTTAGGCAAGCCTTGATCCTTCAGACTTACTAGAAATCATGTGAGAAAAGTGGAATGAGTTAGATCAGAAGTCCCTGACTGATGTAGATTGGAGTTCAGTCACACAGGATCTGCCGACCATTGCAAGAATTATTAGGATTATTCATAATTGCGGCACATCTATACTTTTTAGGGAAAAGAATTGACTGGCCTAAGAAACCGCAGATTTAAGAAATTCACCTACTTTTCTTGAGCCCCACGTTCAGCATATGTAACAAAGGACTACTGATGTATAAGCCAACATGCCCATAGGCTGCCATTATCCAAGCATATGTCAATAAAGAGTATTTTGGATGTCTAACTAGTACATTTTCCTTTAAGGAACAGCCATGAAAAGACTGACTTATCAATGAGGGGTTGTACAATAATGCTGCTGACCAGCCTACCATTGTAAACAGAAGGACATCGGCACTTGGTACCCCCTTTTATTGGTATTGATCTGCTGGTATCTTTCTCCCCTGACTTTTCTACATTGAAAGCTACACTAAAAGGGTTATGGCTTCTAAAATCTGTATGGTGGAAAATCAAGAGCGATTTCTGGGGTGTACTATGAAAAAAAAGTCGTAAATTCTAACCATTTCAAAACAAAAGGTTGAAAAAAAAATTATTTACATAAGAAAGGCATGAAGATGAATGACTAAGCCTTGGTATATTAAGCCAGACATGCCTGCTGGTTTCTCAGAAACTGAATGTGCAGAGGAAGAGTCTGGCATAAAGGCACAATGCAGAACCCACGTTCTACTGTCAGTCTCTGGGCGCTCTATGTGGAGCGGACATGAACTCAGATCACCTCTATGGAGGAATGATGCGCTCACACTAGGATTCATAGCTGTAACTGTCACCAGAAGATGTTTGTTAAAAATGATTAATGTGAACCATGGCCTAACAGAAGTTTAAAGTACTGACTGAAGGAAGGGGTTCTTACATGTTCTGCACAGACCCCCTTCTCCCTGCATGTATAATACGTCTTTCAGCAGTAAAGCAGAGAGCTGCAATGCCAGTTACCATCCATTGAAGAGAGTGGCATGGTTTAAAAAAAAAAAAAATGAATAAGCCCCCCTCAACTACTCACAGACAACCACTTTATTGCATTTAACAAGTCTGACATTCTCCACCTGAAGGAGGAAAAATAAAAAGTATTCTATTGGGGTTTTATGATCAGAAGAATATCCAATATATCATAAATTGTATCAATTTCATCCTAAAGAGAGTGACACCAGAACTCAGTCCCACAGATAGATTGGTGGGTCACCTACATCAAACCCTTTGTCCCTTATGTATCGGTGCCTTTGTTTCCAAGATGTTGCCATTTTTGTCAATATGCAAATGACCTCTTTGGAACAATGAGCATTTCCTTTGCTCCAATGTAGTAAGCGGCATCATCCATGTTACTCCAGAGAGCTTCTTTGCATATTAACAAAAAAGCAACACCTCGGCAATTCTCTCTGGTGACAGACTCCCTTTAACTATGGATATCTTTTGGTGCATTTGTCTTATTGCAATGTATCCTTTTGGTTTTATTAAACATTATTAAAAATATAGGCTGTGTTGTGCTCTGGAGCCTGTATTCTTTCTCATATAGTACCGACTGCTCTGTCCTCTTTAGAGCAAAATCCAGCAGCTCAGTCAATGTCCCCTGTCTTTACAACCCTGGTGACTAAGGCCAAAGCCTCATGTGGTGTCCTGAAGCAAAAAAAAGCGCTGCGGAAAAAGCCATGGCAGCAACACATCCTGGTTCTTCCCGCAATAGTTTGACAGAAAGTTCACAGAGGTTTCCTCTACGGACTTTCTGCTTCAATTATACCTATAGGGAAACCACTGGCATTTCCATAGACATAATTGACATGCTGCGATTTCCAATACCACGACGGTTTTGGAAATTGCCAAGTGTCTGCACTGCGTCTTTTCCCGCAAAGTGGGGATGGGATTCGCTAGAATCCTATCCACTTTGCTGTGACTGTAAAACGCTGCATTTTATTGCACAGCATTTCCGCCACGTGGGGCCCAGCCTAAAAAACTGATTAGGACCCATTAACAAAGCCCAAAGCTTGTGTGGGTTTAATGCCATTTGATAATATAACACGTTGATTAGTACATGTTTGCATCAATCTGTACATGGCCAGATCTAAACAACAAGGGAAACAAATGCTATAGTTTACTTAGACCACAATGAGTGTATTGTAAAGAAATAAAAAAAATAAAATAAATTTATATATATATATATGTCTCCAAAGATGTTCAAAGCTTTTAAAAAGATAAGGCAAGGACAGTAATGTGGAATCCCAGAAAATAGCACCGAAAAAAACAAAACAGACCACATGAAGTTCTTTGGGTAAACCCCAAATGAAATGAGCTGCTGACACGTGTGATTTACTAGTCAGTGACTACATTGGAGCAAAGTAGAAAAAAAATATGTTAAGAAATTAAGATTAACATTTTAAATTAAGTTTAGAAATGTTCATTATATTGCTAATATGAAAGTTCTGTGGAGAGATTCTGTCCATGACAGTGAAGTGTTGAACGCTAAGGGGGCGTTCACACTACCGTCGGTGTCCGACATGTAGCGTCCGCTCAAAATCTGTCACGGACACTAGGAGCGGACACTAGATGTGTCCGTGACACCTGTCATTCACTTGAATGGGCATCGGGTGCGTTCTTTTGCACTCCGTGCCCGTCCTTCCCTGTCCGCAAGAGAAGATGTCCGACTTCTCAAGCGGACAGAAAAACCCTGCATGCAGGGTTCCTCTGTCCGCTTGAGAAGTCGGACATCTTCTCTTGCGGACAGGGAAGGACGGGCACGGAGTGCAAAAGAACGCACCCGATGCCCATTCAAGTGAATGACAGGTGTCACGGACACATCTAGTGTCCGCTCCTAGTGTCCGTGACAGATTTTGAGCGGACACTAGGAGCGGACACTACATGTTGGACACCGACGGTAGTGTGAACGCTCCCTAACATACAAAGCCATCCACAACCTGTCCCCTCCATATATCTCTTAACTAATCTCCCGCTACCTGCCCACACGTAACCTCAGATCCTCCAATGACCTCCTGTTCCGCTCTGCTCTCATCCGCTCCTCACACAACCATCTCCAAGATTTCTCGTGAATCCCCCATACTCTGGAACTGCTTACCACGACACATAAGACTGACCCCCACAATCACAGGCTTCAAGAAGGCCCTGAAGACTCACCTATTCAGGAAGGCTTACAACCTCCAATAACACTACTGTCACCGCACCACCATCTGTACAGTCTCCCCCTCTACTTCTGTCTCTATCCCCCTTCCCTCAGATTGTAAGCCCTTGCGGGCAGGGCCCTCTACCACACTGTGCCAGTCGGTCATTGTTAGTATTATATCTACCTGTATATTCTGTGTATTGTATGTAACCCCCCAAATTGTATGTAACCCCCAAATGTAAAGCACCATGGAACTAATGGAACATAAATAATAATAATGGTCATGTGCTGGAACATCCCACTTAGGATCACCGAGTCAATTACCCTGAACACTCAAGATGCACGTTCTTGCTGTTATTACAGTTCTAAGAAAATCCTTCACACGTCTCTAGTCACTTTCTATGAAACCACCTTCTGAGCAGCAATAACCCGGCTGACCTGTCACATAACTGCACTAAAGCCTTAACAACACGACAATCATGACTGCACCCAGAGGTCCACTATACAACTTCTGGAAAACAAGTGAATCAGAGGGTGAATTGAGCCCCAAGACTGCTAATAAGACAAAGCTACTTCAATTTGGCAGGATGTTCAAAATAAATCCAGTGTTAGTGGGTGCAACTGTCTGCACAAAGGGATCCACCAAAGTGTAGAATAGAAAGACAGCTTATAATATATGCCTCTCTCTACAGCAGAGTAGCGTTGGGAAAAAAAAAGTTTCTGGTGGGTTTAATCGTATATCCTACCCCTAATCTGATAGGAAGCCATCAGCATTGGAAAAACATTATGTTCATCCTATACAATACACAGGTAAATGGTAGAATGGGAAAGGCAGGGCAGGTATCGGGGAACTTAAGTAATCAAGCAAGGTCACCCAAAGTAACTTGGCCATAATTCTGGTGTTGATTTTTACCACGTTTTACCAAAGCCACGTTGTGGGAAAAACAGCTTTTTTTTGTTGCAGATCTTGTTGCAATTTTTTGTGCCAAACCCAGGAATGGATTGAGGAAAAGGTAGACGTATAAGAACTTCCTATTTATTTTGCATTCCTTTTGTAACCATTGTTGGCTTAAAAAAAAAAAAAAAAAATCAGCAACAAAAAAAGCTGCATTTCCGCAACGTGGGGCCTTAGCTTAAGTCATCTCCAAATTCCATCGTAAAGTTGCTAACAAAGGATGCCGGACAAATAAGCATCCTGATATTTCTTTGCAACTACTGATGCAGCCACAGGACCCGCAGCAGGAGGGCTCAGTCGTCTTAGCACCATTTTAGGGTTTTAGGCTACTCTTCGAGGAAACCTGCAGTGGAAAAGCTCTGCTTTGGCTTTCTGCTAAAGGATGAACAGAGATAAAAAGTGAAGAGGAATCTGAGACCACCTCAAATTATTCTTCACTTTCTAAAATATGAATAGAGCCCTAAAATGTAAAGTGTTAATATTGGAAACATTTTACACATAAGCTTTAAAATGGCACAATGAGATGACTTTTGGTTGACAGGGTTGGCCAACATCTAATGAGTAAGGAGTGTAGGGAGAAAGAAGGGCCATGTTGATTTTCAACATGCCCAATCCTTTTGTTCTGCTGACTGTAGCTACCCCGCTACCAGAGCTGCCTGGCAGTGACTTACACCTCAGAGAGTTAGGTATGTTATGTGCATTGGACTTGGGAGAATAGATAATAGGAAAACAGCTGCCTGAAATATATAGCCAGTCTATACATCAATATACCAGTGACATATATACACACAGTGTGTGTGTATGTACGTGAATTATATATATATATATATATATATATATATATATATATATATATGTGCATCAGTTCCAGATAAAACACTTATCAGAAATAGACATTGCTTCTCACACATTTCATACAGCTTGTTGGAACATTCCAGAACATCCGCTCCTATAACTCATTTGCATAGTGTTGGCCTCTAAACGCATCAACAGCTTCCTCGGTGCCAAATCCCATTTAATTACCCATCTTCTCATCTATTCTAAGCAAACGCATCCAACTCTTTGATCCGGATACTCATTGTGACCAGGAAATTATCTGCCAAGGGGATGACTCTGCAGGGCTGCTGATCACTGCATTGTGCCAAAAATGACATCAGCAGCCAGTGACCAAGGAGAAGAAATCATTGACTCTGCACTGTGTTTAGGTCAATGAAAAATATCTTACTTATTTGGGGATTTTTTTGCATTGTCACACGGCAATAAATTCAAGAACAGATACTAATTTATCTTATAAGGATCATAAACTTAATGCAATCCTGAAAGTAAAATACGCTGCCCTAATGTCTGGTCTGGGGATATTCTTGGATCTTTTATTAAATCATTTTGGGTTCCTGTTAGTCCTCCTGGAAACATTAAAGAAGATTGCCTGTTACAATGGTGTGTCCCTATGCCGTGAGACACTGGCACCAGTGAATGGTGGACACACATTCTACATACATTTATCAAGAAATGACAAAACAGAATTCTAGATAAAAAGATCCAGAATTATTTCTTCCACAATACAAAAATTTGCTAAAAGCAGACACGTTAGAAGGGATGACAGATGCACAAGATAAAATTGAGCCATTTGGATAACAGCTCAGAAGAGAATGTAGCGGTCTCAGAGATAGGAGCAGCTGTCAATCCTTAGAAAGTGGACTGCAAGTTGCGTTATCACTAGGCCTCCTTCTGACAGCAATAATGTGTCTGTATTTTAGCGTCCATCTTCTGGCCACAAATTCCATCCTAATGTGGGTCTAACAAGCAAACCTACATCACCAGATCCCTATGATATGTTAGTTGGAGACAGTTGCACCTCAGTTGGGACAGGATTTGCAGACGAATTATAACCAGGAGTCCTCATGAAGACCATCAGTTGTGAGAATATCACTTACAACATTAAATATCACAGTTTTATCTAAGCAGAAGCACAGGAATCCCCAGGGTTGGACTGGTGACTAGAAGATCCTCCAGAAGGTTTTGGTTTGTGTTTCAACATAGAGCTCCTCCTTCAACAAGGCTCATTAGGTTTGGTAGTGGACAATATTACTTTCCAGTGGGGTCTATGGATTACCGTAATTTTTTTTAATGAACATAATATATATGCTTCATAATTTGCATTCACTTGCCATGTACAGATAGAAGTTAGGGGGCGTTCACACTCACACTGGCACCCATGTCTGACTGCCGGGTCTCCATCCTATTCCCTGGGAACACTGCATAGGCGATGGCTTCTTGGCGGTCAGTTTTAAAACCCATTTATTTGAATGGGTTTTTAAAGCAAACCGCCAGTGTCTGTATGCGGCCTCTCCAAAGGGAAACAGTTTGGTTTTTTTTGGACAGAGACAAAGTCCTGAATGTCCGACTTTTTGTCCGTGCAAAAAAAAAAAACAGCTGGTTTTCCCACGTAGAGGCCGCATACAGACAGCGGTGGTTTGCTTTAAAAGCCTATTCAAATGACTGGTTTTAAAACTGACTGCCGGGAAGTCATCCCCTATGCACTTACCCTGGCAAATAATACGGAGACCCTGCGGGCGGAAACGGGCGCCCCTTAAGCCTTCTAGCGGTGAGCCCAAGATATCACAGTCCAATATCATCTAATAGAATGTAAGCTCCAGAAAGAATTCTCTATGTGGACAATCCAGTTATGCAACACTTTTCTGTTAGCCATGTACTGCGTTACATGACACTACCCTTCATGCATTGCACCAGAAAAGCACAGCGAGCTTTTAGGAGTAAGGGTTAACCAAGGACATGTGCGCAATAACCTGCTGTAGAAATAACGCTCCAGTATTCCACAGCCAAGGATCCAGTTTCACTCCTGACTCAATAACATCCTGTCTTTTTATCCCTTTCATGGCCTCCATGACACATAACTACTTCTCCTTTCTCCTGCTTTCCGAGCGCCTTGCCTGCAATGTTGACAGCTGCTTGTAGGTCAGAAGCAAAAACATGACCACAATGAGTAACCTTATAAAAGGCAAAGCCACAAAGAAAGAGGAAAAAAAACAGCAATGAAAAAGGGGCAGACTTTGTATTCACACACTAGGATTCAATAGTTGTATTAACGGGCAGCAAATGGCACCAAAGATATTAATGCAACAATTCACACGTCTGTTGTTTTAATGGCCTGTGTAACTGAACCAAGAAAAGAATAGAACATGCCATATTCTGGGCCAATATCACGGATCCTTCAATTGATTCAAGTCTATGAGGGATTGGTGCAAAAAGGGATTATGTAATATTGATAACTGCATAACAACTTAAAGACTTGCCCAACTCCACGGCCCCGAATTACTCCCATGGTAATCACACTCTCGATAGCTGAGCATGCATGTATTCTGACTGAGGAGAGGGGAAGGGAGAGGAGGGGAGTAAGCAGGTGCCCAAACAAAATTAAGTATGCTGAAATCCAACAGCCGATCCTTGTAGCTCTTGAAATTTGCCATTTAGGAGACCTCATGTTCAGCTGGCATGATTGACACATGTATGGCAAGCTTAAAAGCAATGTGCTTCCAGAAAATTTATTTTTGATCAATTTTTACGTTAAACATTTTTTAAACCATTTTTGGAGAGGTTTTTAAAAATTTTTCCAAGATAGATAGATAGATAGATATCCTGCACTGTAGGCCATATAAATATGCAAAGTCTTGCTGATTTCTGTAGATTGCTTTGCTGCATCCCTCTCACTTATTGCACACTGATGATCACAGCTAACACGTACATGTTGATAAGACACAAAATCCACCAGTCATAATAGACACGATGACCCCAGGTCACAGAACATGCCTAGAAACTCTCCCCTATAAAAAAAAAAAAAAAAAATAGGGTCTTCTCCAGACCATTGTGTCTACGACCCATGGTCCTTCTATAGGAAACAGGAAGTCAGTTTTAGGCATAGGAGCAACAGTTGGAATTGCAAGATTTTTAGAATTATTTTAAGGATCGCTATTAAACTAGAAAATGAAGAGCATCACCAAAAATTATTGAAAAATATGTTTAACAAAAAATATTACTCAAACAATAGGTCATTTCCTGGCGTCACATTCCCTGTAAGTGATATATAGGCGAAGATAATAAATGGAAATACGCTCAGCCACGTTATCTTGGCACTCTATCACCTCATCTTAGGTCTTATCAGTCATTTTTCCTTGAGGGGCATTGACATAAAATGAATTCAGAACACATGCCATTATCATTTCCCTGTGTAAATGGTAAACTCATAGATAGGTAGATCAAGGTATTATTATTTCCAAATTGGATTGTGCAATCATGCAAATTGGTGTATACAGGACAAACCTCTAGTCAACTGCTAATAGCTTTATTTAGCTATAAAAATCAGTCCATAAATGATTCCCCGACTGGCAAAATATGGTTACATAGAAACAATTAGGATGTAGGTTATGCAAACAGCGACATTACAAAAAAAATCCAGAAAATGCAAAAATGCTAAATCTATTTCTATTATTAAGAAATAGTCTGAAGAGAATGAATACACAAAAATGTTGTTTGTTTTTTTTAATATATCTCATTCACTTTCAAGCAGTTTTTTTTCTACATATTAGTTCACATAGAAGAGGATAGAACAGACACCCTAAATAATTAAAGTTCCTACACTCAGTTAGGGTAAGTTCACACAGGGTTTTTTGGTCAGGATTTTGAGGCCGTATCCGCCTTGAAATCCTGACCAAAAAGACGGCTCCGCATTGAAATCAACGGGAGCCGCTCAAGACCTTTTTCCGGGAGCCGTTTGTTCCGGCTCCCGAAATAAGAAGCGACATACTCATTCTTCAGGCTGATTCGCCTCGTGATTCGGCCTGAAGACACCCTCTCCTCCCGTCTAGGCCCATTCATTAGGCCTAATCCGGAGTGGAGTACGCGACTGGATGCTGATGCATTGCACCGACATTCAGTCGCAGCTACTTGTTTTTTGGTCCAGAACCTGAGGCGGCGTTCGCCTCAGGTTCCGGAGCAAAAAGCCCCATGTGAACTTACCATTACTCTGCACAGTTAACACTGCTATATTTGTAGATAAGAGGCTAATAGTACAGAAGAGTCAATGACCAGCTGGCAGTCCCTTCTCCATAGAGTTCTGTGTGAGAGACTGAATACAGAGACTAATCTTATGTAAACAAGCAGTCAGATTGAGAATGAGCAGAAGAGCAGTGGAGAATGAAACAGATCTACTCATAAGACATATTACAAAGTTTCTTGTATTCATCTGTACTATTCATGTGTGTAAAGTTATTCAGAACTAAAAGGTACACTTTAAAGGGAATGTGTCATCAAAAAGGATTGAACCTCACAATAGGCTGACATTTCCTGTTTAGTTGAGAACACCTGTCCTACAATCACAAAAAACTACAAATAGAAAAATACAAAAAAATAAATAAATAATAAAAAATAAATAAATAAATATCAACAACTCTTACTACCTGGTTTTAACTCAAAAGTTAACATGATCTTTATTTGACTACATACATTACCTCCAGTGATGATCTATATACTGTTCTGTATTTATTCATTCATGTTTCTTACATACTGCCACCCTATTCTGTAGTGACGTACAGAGATTGGCATCACTCACTTCCTTGTCCCTAACCTGCAAGTTCTGTGCAGATTATGTTTTCGGTCCATCTTAAACTGATGGCCATCCATATTACAAGGCAATATAGCTATACACTAAACCTCCAAGATGTCCCCATTTACAAGATGTGTTATACAAAATTAATGATTTGCTTTTACATACTGACAAAAAAAAAAAAAAAAGAAGACATCCTGGGGCTACATGTGTTGACTCTCATGGCAGGGCTTCAAACTGGCATTTTTCAGCAGGATAATGCTCGCCCACACAAAACAAGAGTTTCCCAGGAATTTCTCCACCAGATTGTAACACTTCCTTGGCCTGCCTGGTTGCCTGATTAATTGCCAATCAAGCATTTATGGGACTAGCTGAGAGGTTTGCTTGGCAACCTATGACTGTGTACAATTTACAGACCAAGCTGCAAGATCTGTGGGCAAATGTGCTGCAGGATACCATACAGAACCTGTATAACTCCATGTCCAACCGTATTGTATCTTGTATCCAGTCTACAGATGGCCCAAGATGGTACTAGTCTCCTTTCCATTGTACAATTTTCTCCAATAAACTTCCCCTTACACTTCATTTACTTATATCATTACATTCATACAAGAAGTTTCATTTCAACTTCTCGATGATATTTTAGACTTGAGAGGATATGGCTTTTTTTTTTTTTTAAATAAGAACTAGAGATGAGCAAACACTAAAATGTTCGGGGTTCGAAATCCGATTCGAACAGCGGCAGACTGTTTGACTGTTCAAACGGGTTTCGAATCCTATTATAGTCTATGGGGGGAAATGCTTGTTTCAGGGGTACGCAACATTCGATCAAATTCTACTTACCAAGTCCATGAGTGAGGGTCGGGCTGGATTCTTCTCCCTGCGCAGCGCCCCAGCGTCCTCTTCCGGCCTTGAATTCACTCTGCTAGGCATCGGGCCTGGGCAGAGCCGACTGCGCATGCCTGCACTACAAGCGGACATGCGCAGTCGGCTCTGCCCAGGCCCGATGCCTGGCAGAGTGAATTCAGCGCCGGAAGACGCCGCGGGGAAGCTGCGAAGGGAGAAGACTTCTAAAGGTAAGAGAAGAACCAGCGTTGATTGGCCGACTGTATAGCATTCTGCCAATCAACGCTGGCTCTGCATCGAATCCTAACTTCGAACAGCTAGTAGTACTCGATCGAGTACGAGTATTTCGAATACCGTAGTATTCGATCGAACACCTACTCGATCGAGTACTACTCGCTCATCTCTAATAAGAACTAGTCCATATTCAATATGTTGCTAATTTCCTGAGTCATAAGCTGCTCTGCAAACAGGCAATTTCACGACTGATTAAGAAAAGAAATGTATAGACTGCATTAGTTTTATTAGTAATGTTAATTGGACCTTTCTCTACCTTCACCAACTCCAACCCTTTGGATCTTTCGATAAGTACCTCTCCATTATTTTTGGCGGGCCAGTTATTTATTTTTTTTTCTCTAGCCCAATCCATTCCTACCTCAGTTTCGGCACAATCTTCCTCTATACGGTCAGGTGGGCAGCCATGGACTGGAGAAGAAAAATGGAGACCACCCAGCTGACAGCAAAGTATAACTGGGTTGAAACTAACCATAATGATTGTCAGGAACGGTAGGGGCTAGAGAAAAAAAATTCCAACAGCTCCAGAATCAGTAGAGCAGCTCCTATAGAAGCATTCAGAGAGTTGGAGTTGGTGGAGGTGGTGAAAGGCCCTCTAATTCTCAAAAGGGAATGTTCACATCTTGTTTTTGAGACACATAGTATATACATCGGGGGAGGGGGGAGCATAATAAATCTTAGTATAATTAAATATATGGATCTTAATATACAGACTTTAATGTGACTGTTTATGGCATTCGAGGGAGACATCTGGTTAAACGTACAAGTGACATGCATGAAGCATGGGACAAAAATGAGATATGAACATACTTCCAAGCACTATAGTCAGGAAACATTGTACTACAGATAGATCTAAATTGCAGTTGTACATTTTGTTAAAAGGCAGCTACTTTGGCATGTAGGTTAAATGGGTTATCCTGTCTTGAAATATAAGTGCTAGTTCACACGGGGCAAAATGGTCAGGATGAAATCAATGGGAACCGGTCATTTCCTTTTTCCGTGAGTGGTTTGTTCCCACTTGCAGAAAAAAGAAGTGAGCTGCCCTCTCTTCAGGTGGATTCCACGACCGATTCAGCTGCGGCATCCGCCTCGTGACACCACCCACCGGACTAGGCCCATTCATTTGGGCCTAATTCGGAGCGGAAAGCCGCAACGGAATGTGTTCACGCTCAACCCCGTGTGAACTAGCCCTTATGGTAGATTTCTATTATTTTGTCATTGTAATTTATGTCATTGTGACTGGTGGGAATTCTACCTCTGGGACACAGGTTGATCATAAGAACAAAAGGATTGGGGCTGGAGACTGTAATAAGACATCCATTAGGTGAACGGTGTGTGTTGTAGCTCCTGGAGAAGCAGACAGTTAAACTATGAATCACAAAGTGATTGTAAATATTCTACCAATACTCCCAACACCTTCTATGGTAGGAAATCCCCTATAATAACACCCATACAGGGGATCTCTTGTACACTCTTCCCAATCATAAAGAACAGATAAGGTATGGTCTGAAAGCTTTTCTGTTCTTTTCACTCTTCCCAGTCTGGGAGCCAGAGGAAACGGAAATCTGTGTCACTGCCAGTGGCCAAACAGAAGAGAACAGAAGTACATAGACATTGTGGGTAGATGGGGCACAAACTGCAAATATGGCTATGTTACTATGCATAACCAAAATTATGCAGCATTATCTGCTAAAATGACAGACACCATGACAGGCCCCCAACAGACCTAATTACACTTAATAGCATCTGTCATGTGCTATTGGTGCCCATCATGTGCTGCATATGGTACGTCCAACATTTCCATTGTCCTTCTCCTAAGACAATGTAGAACAGTGAACCATCCTAAGTCAAGGCTTCCATCTCCACTCCATGTTTGTCATAAATCCTCCTCAGCGCTCATTCTTCCGCCATTCTTTGCATTTAAGTACATTTTTCCTTCCTTTAGGCTCAGTCTGGTCAGTAATATACCAATGATGCAACACTGCAGCGTTGTTACTTATCCGCACATTGTGCCCATCAAAAGCTGCAAATGGCTGCACTCCATCACTGCAGAAATCGATATATATATATCTTGTCGGAGATTGCCTTCTAACATATCATTGTGTAGCTGAAAAAGCTAGTATATTTATATGAACATTGCACAATATGGCCAACCTGCTAGCCCCTGTACATCAGCAGTTTTTAGACACTCCTTTTCTCGATATACTCTTCCCGTGCTGACTCTTTCTGAACCACACAGATGACGCAGTGCCGATTTTGTTCTTAATATCACCATTACTCGTATGCAATGTTAAGCTCAGTTCAGTTGGATCAGTAAAACACAGCCAAAAGAAAAAAAAAAAACACATACTATGAACTTTATATTTTTTAAATTATTTATTAAATGTGCAGAAAGAATCTATTATAAATAATGGGTGTCAATGGCAGAGAGGAGCCACAACCCTGAAACTCCCTATGACGCTGTCCTAGAACATACACACCGACACACATACATCCGATTACTAACAATGTGTTAATTAAGATTAAGAGGCAAATGTGTCACTGTCTAGGAGTTGGCTCAGCAGTAAGTGTCATGACGTCTCTGCCCTGTTCTGCACACTTGATGTCAGGGTTAGCATTTCTCAATCCCTACGGAGGCAATCACTGAAAAGTCTGTGAAAAGACAGAAAGCAATTTATATTAGATTCCACTACACCTATATAGCCAACTAAAGATCTATTACAAATATTCATATTACATTTTTTTTTTGCATCCGGCAGATCCCTGAAATCACAGAATCATATTTTAGGTCACTAAGCCTAATAGAAAAATCACATGGCCTACAGAAGATAAAACTACAGTGGTTTTCCCATTAACCCCTATTCATAGGATAGAAGGTAAGGATCTGATGGGAACCCCAGCAGACATGAAAAAAAAATCAATGAGTAACCGCGTAAATGAAGCAGTAATGTGCATTGACAACCACTGATCCCTTTACCTCTATGGGACTGACTGAAGGCCATGTACAAGACTGTCAGTGCCATAGAAGTGAATGCAGCAGTGGTCATCCATGTGCTCAATTCACAAAGGGACTAGGGGACCTGTGTTCTTGTGAGTGCAGGATTCCTAGTAGCGAGACTGTCATCCATCAGACAAATCCGCTGTCCTTTGGATATTTTATCAACCTGTAGATGAATAGTTACATGTTATAATAATGAATTATAAGGTTGCTTGCAGAATTCTGATAAATGTGGCTATGCCAATTCTCACAGACAATGATGGACTGACCACAGCCCCAGTTTGGCTATATTCCGTTATGAAGACTATGGTACAGACGGGCACTCCATTTAAACAGGGAAGGCAAAAAATGGCAAAAATACAATAGTGCCTTTGTTTTCCAAGACTCTATAATTTATTCTATGGAAAACTATGATAAATAATTTTTCTTGTAGCAACAACTGTGCCTTTTAAAACCTACATTTTAGACTCTGTTCACACCTCTGCCCTGATTTTGCTTCTATATGCTGTATTTATGAGCCAACGAGTACAGACTGGTCGCACGGTGTTAACACGACCAACATGCCTTGCCATTAGAGTGGTCCTCTCACAATAGGTAAAAGCAGACGTGTGAATTTTCACAGAAGTCCAAAAACATTTCTTAGATCACCTGCTGTAGGCCAGGTACGTAGAGAGTATACTCACAGTGGGTGAGCGATGGTTAACCTGCTGCAATGTACAGTACCCGAGTAGTGGATGAGATCTAAACAAACCACACACCGGAGCAATTCTGTCCCGCCACATTTGAGAAAAATGGATGATAGTAAGGCAGGACAGGGACACACTGGCTCGATAAATTTACTATGATTCACAGCAAAAACTAGTGTGAATTATGGCCAAAATTCCATTGCTGGAGCACAAGACTTCTCATGGTGAGCCAAAACTATTGGTTGAACTAAACTATTGGTAAACTAAAGGTTGGAGCTTCTTCTTAATTCTGGTGCCACTGCCGCCATCACATAATACGCAGGTGTCTATAACTCACAGCACAAAGAGCAAATGTTGGGCCAGTCACATAGTAAAGCGAATAGGAAATGTGTGCTGGAAACCAGACAATTAGAGCAGGTTTCTGCACAGGCAGTTCTCTTACAAAAATCTTTCAGCAGACCAGACCTGCGTGACCATAGCATTAGCTCCATGGTGATATTACAGGCTATTATCACTAATATTAGTCAGTGAAAATGCAAATGGACACAAACATGTTATGTGATCTACCACGGCTGCAAACGGGTATAGCTAATCGCTACCAGGCCCTGGAGCCTAAAGGGGGCCAAACCTAGAACCCAAGAGGACACCAATATTATAGATAGCCAATGGTGAAGGCCCCATGAATTTCAAGTTGGGCCTGAGGTTGTAAACTATGATAATAGCTTCATGTTAAACTGCTATCGAGAAAGCAAAAAGGTCATCTTACAAACATACCAATGTGACATTGTGCTTGATAGAGGGGAACTGCTTCCTTAAAGTACCAACATATGAAGATCTGGAAATAGGCAAAGATTTCAAACGGGTACCAAAACCAATCTCCATCCACAGTAACATTTGAAACCTGCCTAATATTTAAAGTACTTTCTCATGATTTAAAAAAATATATATATTATATATAAACCTTGCTCACTCTAATCATCCTTCCACTCCACTGCTGCAGTTCTGGGCCTCCAATCTTGCAGCGGTGATGTCACTTGACTGATGCAACCAATCACTGGGCTCCCCATTCACATTTCATATCCAGGTACATGTGACATCATCACTGCAGGACTAGTAAAGATGGAAAAAGGGGCAATTCTTTTTTTCATGTCTACAAGACTAGAATGGTGTTTTGTTTTTGTTTTTTTCATCTCTATGCTATTTTTGGTGGGATTTTCTTGTCTCCATAATCTGAACTAGTCTGATCCGCAGACGCCATGTTAGAGCGCAGACCAATATATATATATATATATATATATATATATATATATATATATACACATTTTATATAGAGACATATTTTTCATATGACTTTACATTGATTTTTGTTGCTTTCACACTGCAGCAGGTTAACCAATAGCAGAAGTTCAGATTAACTCTGCTACATCCCTATAGCAAAGCTCCTCCTACTCGATGTCACTCTGCCCATTGCATGCTCAGCGTGATCCATCTCAGTAACTCTGCTGTATTGTAATATGTCTACTTTTCCATATTGGAGACAGTGTAAGCATTCTTTCGTCTGCTGTAGTGAATGTTGTGTTCTTCAGTTACTTTTACCAGAGTTGGACTGGCACCAGCAATGTGGTGACATAATCGTTTCCCATGGTACTCAGGCTGGCACGGACAGATGTAATAGTAATAAGCCTGCAATGCTGAATTATCTATCTGAAACCAATAACGTGAGAACTTGTGAGCAGGCCTCAGGATGGGCCATGAATCAGAAATTCTGCAAACCAGGATACATTATTGTACGAGAGGCAGAATGCTAACAAATGTAATGACTATACAGATCACCGTCCTGTCATTTACTATCTCCACAAGAGTAAGGACTTCTAGTAAGTTACGTCATACAGGTAGTAATAGCTAACTGGAATGTAACTATACACAAAGCAACACACCGTGTTCAAAGAAATGGAACACCACAGCACAATCCATATATTCTGGGTGGAAAGACACACATCACATGCTAGCGGTGAAAATGTCCTCACACATCCTATACATTTAAGCCTTGGCAAGCGTCCCAGACATATCTTAAATTCCAGAAGAGTATGATTTGAGGCCACATCTTACAAGGACCACTGGTCAAGCATAAACCGGTAACAATTGCTGCTCCCATTGCCAGAGGGGGAGGGGAACTGTTTAAAATAGAACAAATCCACTGCAAATATGGTCACAGTGTAGTGGGATTCCAAGAAGCAGCTTTTCTGAATAAAAGCAAACATCATCCCGACGACGTTCTGTTTCACAATTTCCCAAGAATGAAGATTATGCTGCAAGGTGCGCTAGGCCTCGGTAGCCCTTACAAAGCAAAAAAGCAGAGATTTCAGATATGTTGCAATAGCTTGCTCTTGAGGCTTCAATATTTAGTATTGTGTCTGTGGATATACAATATTTCCCATATAGCAGATGTGTTTACTAATATTACACATATTGTTTCGACCATGTAGTGTCACACACACATAAGACTAAGCTCACATTCAGCTCTTTGTCCGTTTCACTGTCAGAGAAAACCGGCATTGATGGATCTGTAATATGACTGGCACCCTACAGACTGTAATGGGGTCCACTAGGTTTCCCTTATGGAGTCTGCCATTTTCCTGGAAAAAATAATAGCAACTTGCAGCTATTTCCGAATCCTAATACGGCCTCTGACTCAGATGTGAACATAGTCCAACTGATGTGTCAGACCCCCATCTCGAAGGGCATACAGAAATGAAAACATGGATTGTGACCCCCAGCAATAAAAAGCAGTAGGAGACATTTCTAGGAAGCTACTGAATCAATCCCCACCCCCATCACATCCTGTACGTCACTGTGTCAGTCCAACAATTAAAAAGGTCCCCTTGTGATCCTGGTTACACTTCAGGGGGAAGAAAACAAAACTGTGGTAGTATATTGGGGAGGGGGAGGGGAGAGAAGCCAGGCATTTAAACTGGATGGCTTCAACTTCAGCAAAGGCTCAGGATAACTCCCCAGGATTTAATATTCCCCCCCCCCCCCTAAGTGAATGTCACCCTTGGAAGGGACTGGGAAGAAATGAGGAAACCTTTGCAAAATAATTCTGCCTGCACATGCACCAATCAAGAGGTGGCCCTCTCTCAAGAAGTTCTGCAGCAGCTCAGGAAATGATGATACATACAAATATCAAATCACATTACGGTGAAATGAGTAGTTTAATCTTCGCCCTTGTGTTCTGTATTACAGAAAGATCAAATGACAAGCATCATGTAAATGCACCACAACATGTGACCAAGGAAACAAGTCATCTATTCTTATTACTACATGGCAGCAAAAATAGCAGCGATAAAAATAATGACATGTCATCTGCAGCTCTTGAGCTGTACACAACATCCACACAAACAGGCTGGTGTGAACAGGGACAAGCCCAGCATTCCAGACGTGGGATTTAAAGCCCTGTCCTTCCTGGTAAGCCTGGTCATAGCAGCAGATCACATACAAGCCATTAACAGTTACCTACTTTTTAAGGCGAGCTTCCTCCTAGACTGGTGATCGCCCGATCTGCTCGGTGGTGTGATTGGATATCGATTATTTTCTTTTGAAGGGCGAGTCCTGGTGATGTGGGGGGACGGTTGTGTCACTTTAGGGGGGAGGTTATGCCGCACACGAATCACGACCTGGTCTGATGGTTGAAGGGTGTGTGAGAACAGATCGGTAACGGGGCTGACAGGGAGCGGATGGCCAGAGCATTGGGAGTTTAATCGAAGCCGGGGCGGAAGGGATCGGAGTACGGGGTAATAACACTACAGGGGCAAGACAAGAGACGTGCAAGCTGCGGGGGCCGGAGATGCTGCGGATCGCTGTAATGTCATCTCCTCGTCGGTCTCCTTTCTAGTGAGGATGGTTACAATCCTGCAGAGCAGCTCAGTCACAAAGCAAAAGGGCGTTTATTGATTTATTTCAGTCGGGAGCAGGGACCGGCTGGTGCAGAGGGCAGGATGAGAGTGTTTATTCCACGACCCAGGTTCACCTCAACAGAAAAGAACTCGGGGAAAGCGGCCGCGATCTGCCCTGTCCGCCCCGGCTCGATACATCGGTAACAATGGGCTGAGAACGGTACAATGTCTCCACTTATAGGCATTGTGACGTCACGCGGCGCCCCGCGGCTCCTTGGGAAATGTAGTCCGGAGCGAGCGCGGCATGATGGGAGTTGCTGCAGTGTGTGGGAGGGGCCAGGGGTTATGAGGCGCTTGCGGCAGGATTGTGGACGCGGAGCTCTCGCCTCAGACGCGACACAGTGAGAATAAAGGACGTGCGGCTGGGACCGGGACGCTCGTGTGAGAAACGCAGCGTTTTCTTGGTGTATTGTGCTGCCTTTCTACACAGGGGCGTCGCCATAGACCTGAGCTGGCGGGAAGTCTCGCGTTGTTTGGCCGCGGGCAGGTTGTGTGGTTGCTGTGGAGAAATCTTCATCTTTTGTGTTGGGTTGAGGCAGCGGCCGGTCACGTGACGTGCGGGGAGATGACGATGTGGCGGAGGAGTCGCAACTAAACCGATCGCCTGCAAATTCTATTACCGCACAATGGAGATGAGGTCCAAACCGATGGCAGGATTGTGTGTTCATTACTATTACCTCAGCTTTAGGTTCTTTTCTATGCTAGGAAATTGCGTGTAATCCATCCCTAACAGTAAAGTACCAGAATACCTCAGGTGTTACTCAAGTTATCTGGCTGCAGCCATTAAAGGAACTCTACCATTAAAATACTTTCTTTTCCCTCAATAACACATAGGAATAGCCTTAAAGTCTATTCATCTCCGCGTCACTGTTCGCCTGTAATCCCAGTTTTTGTCGGTATGCAAATGAGTTATCTCGCAGCACTGGGGCGGTCCCCAATGCTGCGAGAGAACTCTCCAGCGACGTCTCCATCTTCTTCTGGAGCTGAGATTCAATCTTCTAGGCCTTGGGCAGAGCAGACTGCACATGCCCACGGCCACAAGAAAAATGGCGGCTTACACAGTAAGCGGCCATTTTCATGTAAATTCGCGTTCATGTATATGGGCTCATGGAAATGAATTGCCATCAGCGCTGCTATGAAGATGGGGAAGGTAAGTAGCAGACCTGTGCCCTGAGGGTATCATACAGCTAGTTTGCATACAAGATTAAAGGTGGCAGCTTTCCTGTGATTTGTCCATTTGAATTTAGCCCAAATTCAAATGGGCCAATCACAAAAGAGCTGATACCACTATTGATTTCGAGAGTGGCAACAGATCTTTTGTGATTGGTCCATCTAAATTAAAAAGGCCAACTCAGTTTTTTTGGGGTTTTTTTTTGTTTATTTTTTTTTTCAACCACTGCCACCAATGTTTCTTGCCGGGGCCGGCGTCAGGTTGCTATGACAGGCGGAAGCCTTGTGCTGGCTCCCCGGCCTGTCAGTCTTTTGCTTCTATTGCAGCCTTGGCTGCGTAGCCTGCAATAGAGGCGCTGGTATTATGCAGTGCATTGCATAAAACTGGCGTTTCAATTGCAGTCTACCTGCCATAGGCTGCAATCAAAGCGCACCACTGACAGGACGGGGAGCCAGCACAAGGCTTCCGCCTGTCATAGCAACCAGCCCCGGACACTCCTCCGTGTGCCGGCGTCAGTGGAGTGAGCAAGCGTGGTAAAGTGAGTACAAGTATTTATTTGTGTTACACATCCAAGGGGGACATAATCTAAGGGGCCTATGAAACTGGGGGCAGATAAAGAGCAGGAAAGAGAACAGCATGAGGCACAAAACTGGAGGCAGAGATGGGGGGACATGAAACTGGAGGCAGAGATGGGGGGACATGAAACTGGAGGCAGAGATGGAGGGGACATGAAACTGGAGGCAGAGATGGGGGGACATGAAACTGGAGGCAGAGATGGGGGGACATGACACTGGAAGCAGAGATGGGGGGACATGAAACTGGAAGCAGAGATGGGGGGGACATGAAACTGGAAGCAGAGATGGGGGGGACATGACACTGGAAGCAGAGATGGGGGGACATGAAACTGGAAGCAGAGATGGGGGGGACATGAAACTGGAAGCAGAGATGGGGGGGACATGAAACTGGAGGCAGAGATGGGGGGGACATGAAACTGGAGGCAGAGATGGGGGGGACATGAAACTGGAAGCAGAGATGGGGGGACATGAAACTGGAAGCAGAGATGGGGGGACATGACACTGGAGGCAGAGATGGGGGGGACATGACACTGGAAGCAGAGATGGAGGGGACATGAAACTGGAAGCAGAGATGGGGGGACATGACACTGGAGGCAGAGATGGGGGGGACATGAAACTGGAGGCAGAGATGGGGGGGACATGAAACTGGAGGCAGAGATGGGGGGACATGACACTGGAGGCAGAGATGGGGGGGACATGAAACTGGAAGCAGAGATGGAGGGGACATGAAACTGGAAGCAGAGATGGAGGGGACATGAAACTGGAAGAAGACATGGGCGGGGACATGACACTGGAAGATGACATGGGGGGACGTAACGAGGCAGAGATGGGGGGGACATGACACTGGAAGCAGAGATGGAGGGGACATGAAACTGGAAGCAGAGATGGGGGGACATGACACTGGAGGCAGAGATGGGGGGGACATGAAACTGGAGGCAGAGATGGGGGGGACATGAAACTGGAGGCAGAGATGGGGGGACATGACACTGGAAGCAGAGATGGAGGGGACATGAAACTGGAAGCAGAGATGGAGGGACATGAAACTGGAAGCAGAGATGGAGGGACATGAAACTGGAAACAGAGATGGAGGGGACATGAAACTGGAAGCAGAGATGGAGGGACATGAAACTGGAAGCAGAGATGGAGGGACATGAAACTGGAAACAGAGATGGGGAGACATGAAACTGGAGCAGCGATTGTGTGCATATAAGCGGTTCAGCGCCACCGCCAACGAAGTCGCGGGTAACTGCTAGTTGGCAATAAATTCGAAGTTGGACAATGACAGGAGGGCCCTGTGCGGGTAATGATTCCAGCAGACGTTCTTCTGGGATTGGTCTATTTTAAATTCATATATCCAAAGTGTCTACACAACAGAGACTCCCCTGGCAACATGGCCGGCAGTGCTATTTTTTTTTTTTTTGTTGTAGTTTCTCTTTAACCTCTTCCACTATTGTTATTTACTACCCCTGTAATGTGCCATCATAGTGTCATAGCAAGACCACCACCGCTATTGCCAGTGATGGTCCCACTATCACAGAAGAGCCTCTGCCGCTATTGAATGCTATAGTCAGTGACTCACCTGTAATTTAGCCATATTATTTTAGCACCAGAGCACCTGCTTTGGCTCAAAATTCCAAGAGTGAAATTGATCTAGCCTTTCTGATGATTGCCAACACCCCCATATAATGTACATGACGAGGCTGGCTGCATTTGCTAGACCCAGGGCTTTGCCTGAGGAATACAGCAGAGCTGGCAAATACAGCCAGCCCCTGTTCTGCATTCCACGTCCTCCGGGAGACAACGTCATAGATCACATGACTGCAAAGGGCTTGTTATACTGTAGTTACCAGCCTCTTGCAGTCATGTGAGTGATGAGAATCTGACCCCAAATCACATGATTCAGGGGTTGCGTCATCACCATGATTTATTTAATTTAAACAAAACATGGCTTCCTACATGACTAAGACAAATGAATAAAAATGATACAGTAAAATAAATAAAAAACACATATCCACACATTAAAAAACTTGTAAAGATCCCTGACAACCCCTTTAAGAGCTCATGTACAAAACAGTAAAGACTCTTATGATGATCTTTCCATACATATAGGGTCTAGTCAGGGGTGAACCTGCCCTTTTCGCCGCCCGAGGCGGACGACAGAAAGCCGCCCCCTCTCCCCCTGGGAGGAGGGGGTGGAGCGGAGGGGGCGTAGCGGGGCAAAGCGAAGGGGGCGGGGCTTAGCGACATTCGCAGGCGGGGAGAGGAACTGCTCTCTGCCTGAGCATGAGGGGAGGCTGCTGGAGCAGCACTGCTCCAGCGGCCTCCCCAATCCACCCCTCGGTGCTAAGCCAGTCCAGGATAGCTTGTCCTGGACTGGCTTAGGTAAGCAAAAATGCCGCCCTCCCTGGGGCCCTGGCATAGCGCCGCCTGAAGCGGTCGCTTCAGGTTGCCTCATGGGAGGTGCGGCGCTGGGTCTAGTGAAACCTGCCACGATGTTCTTTTTTGACACACATACATGATACAGTAGAGGCTCATGCACCTCTATGTCAGCCCTATTATGGCTCCATACAAAACAGCTGTAAACGGTGATGAGCAGGAGTACTAACTTCGTATGCAAAGACCTTATATATTAGGTGGATCTGGTGTTATGTTCTACACATTGTGCCCCAGCTCTACATTTGCAATTCTGCTGGTTGGTAGGAAACAGTCAATAAACAGTCAATAAACTAAGTTTATTATATTATGTCACGGGATGGTTAGAGTCTATACTATAGGCAATGTGTAATATATATTTCATGTGGAATGTATTCTCTAACCTGTTATATACATCAATGTGTAGTTGGCTGATTAGGGTCTAGTGTGTTAGCACATTGTATGCAAATACCTCTAACTAGTGAGGACCAGTGAGGACAATGGATGGAGATAATCTGATCGGTGTCTCCAAGAAGATGTTGGACGGTGCATTGTCCATAGTAGACAGGGAGTCTGCTCTCCTTGGTATAGGTGAGGGGGGAAGGATCTGTGACTCAGCCCTTCCCACCCACAGATATAGGTGTAACAGTCTTAGTATATAGTTGTAGCTGGAGTTATTATGTGTTAGCCGGCCTGTGCACAGCTCTGCAGAGAGCCAGGATTTAGTTACAGGACCAAGGAGCCAAAGCTATCATTGGATTGTGACTTCTGTGGACTTATTGTTATTACGGTTGATGTGACCGCCGCCGGCTACTAACTTTGTGGATTACAATAAATTGCTGTTGTCTCCCGACCTCTTATGTCCGTGTTGATTCAAAAGACCATCCGGAGGAAGACGTATACCTTTGCTCCGTGACAACTAATATATTTATTATAACTAAGTCTTGTAGAGACACACATCTCTCTGTTTAGCTATTATACAGTACAATAATATCGCAACACCTAACTGTATAGACAAAAAAAAGAAAGATGTTTGCAGCGTTGTAAATGCGTTCTCTAGCCATCTTAATGGTGACACTCAGTTGTCTTGTCACGTTGCCAATGGCTATGAATACAGGAACTTTCTATGCGGGGCCAGCTCCAGGTTTGTGTGGGCCCTTGGGCGACAGTGCCCCAGTGTGCCACCGCAGCAAAAAACAATCAAAATTGGGTGCTTTTTGCTGAGGCAGACCTGCTGGAGTGGAGTGTAATACCGTCCACTCCATACAGGTAGCTACAACCTGTTCAGACATCAGTAAGTAAAGAAGAATTTGAGGTGGACACCTGCCCCGGATTCTTTATTTTCTCACAGTGCAGATCATCATCATTCTGGTGCAGTTTTCCACCACTCATTAGACCCAAATGAATGAGTCTAATGCTGTGTTCACACATCAGTATGCCATCCGTCCGTTTGAATTCAGTTTGACACTTCAAAACGGACTGACGCACATACTGATTGTATACGGACACCTTTTTATGCTGATAGCAAACGCGGTCCGCCCCCTAGAGAACAGATAAAGGGATTAAAAGTAGCAATTGTAAACAAAGTAAAGATAAGGAGATATAATAAATGTCCCTTTGTCCTCCTTTTCTCTACTCTGTTTACAATTGCTACTTTTAATCCCCTTATCTGTCCACTAGGGGAGGCACAGTGTTTGCTATCAGCATAAAAAGGTGTCAGTATACAATCAGTATGTGTATCAGTCCTTTTTGAAGTGTCAAACTGAATTCAAACGGACGGATGGCATACTGATGTGTGAACATACCCTAAACCAGTGAGGAGGCTGAAGCCATAGCCACCATATCAGCTGCAGAATCTGTGACAAGATCCAGCAATCCTCCAATTAGTTTCTAGAGGTGGCAGAATGAGGGAGGAATCTGCTGCCGATTTAGGTGTGAAATCCCACTGCAAAATCAATGCCAGATTCCACTGTGTGAACAGGGCCTGATACTGGTAAGGGTCCATTCACAGAGTTTGGTGGTGCTGATTTAGCCACAAAACGTGTGTAAAAAAGAAGCGCTGTAAAATTGAATCCCATTAAGTTCAATGGGTTCCTCCTTACGCACGCTGCCCATTGAACTCAATGGGAGGCTTTTTTACCTATTGCTTTCAATGTGTTAACGCGTGTGTATATATGTGAAAATTCCACTAGTGGAAAAAAAAAAAAAACTAAAAAACTACCAGAACCCATTGAAAACTATGGGACGCTTTTTTTTTTTTCAGTGTGGAAAATTCCACACCATTTTCCTCCGTGTGAATGGACCCTAATCCAGGATAATGCCAGACCTGATGTGGCTGGAGTGTGTCAGCAATTCTTGCAAGATGAAGGCATTGAGGCTATGGACTGGCCCGCCCGTTCCCCAGACCTAAATCCTATAGAGCACATCTGGGTTATTGTTTCTACGGTCTGGTCCCTGCTAATCCAACCGCAATAAGGAAATCATGTCTTGGTTTCTGACAAGTCCCAGATCATAGAAAGTTCTTGAATTTATGGACATATCTTCTGGCCATCAATCAAAACATAAGCCTGTCACCATGAAGATGGTTAGAGAACATCTCTATTACACATACAGAACAGGCCAGTGGATTTTTTTTCTGCAATATGTAGATAGGATTAATCAGAACCCCATCCAGTTTGCAGGTACTAGAATATGCAGCGTTTTTGTACCATGGGAGCCCAGTCTTAGACTGAGGCCCTACGCTGCATATTTTGCTGCCGTTTTTTCAGCCATAGCCAAAAATGACTTTAAATAGGAAAGAGAAATATATGGAAACTCTTACTTATCCCTTCTGCTAAATTCACTCAGGACTTCAGCTCAAAAACTGCAAAGTCTGCAACAAAAAAGAGCAGCTTTACCGCCACATGGGGTCTCAGCTTTAAGTCAACCCTCTGCTTCACAGGAAACCCCGCAAAGAGAATCCCATTCACACATTGAGGAACGCACACACTGCAATTTCTAAAACAGTCAGTTTTGGAAATTGCAGCATGTCCATTACACCTACGGAAATGCTGATGGTTTCCGTGTAAGTATAATGAAAGCAGAAGGTCCGCAAAAGAAACCTCAGCAGACTTTGTAAAGATCACTGTGGGAAAAACATTGATACATTGCCGCTGTGGTTTTTCCCACAGCGCTTTTTTGCTGCGGCTTGCTACATGGAGCCTTAGCCAAGCCATTTTACACTCCTCCCTGCTAGCCCATCCAACCAGTTCACACAGCTGTGTTTGGTCCAGGAAATGCAGGTTGTGTAATGGTTGCATTTCATGGTCAAACCACATCTGAACTCACCTCACAACAGGATTTATGTTGCTGAGTGTGTCACATTGGCCGCAGGTCTACAGTCCAATTCTTATAGCATAATGTGTATTGTAAGCTCTGCAATAAACAGGTTTTTTTTTTTGTTCCCAACAAGATATGGAAAGTCCCCCTCATGCATTGCAGCACAGTTTGTTGTGTACTAGAGGAATCTGCAGAGAAATCCGGTAATAAATGAGACGTCAGTATCGTCTTTACAGTGTCATCATTTCATTGCTACCTCTGGTAAATGTAAATTCTTGTTTTGCGTGAATCTACAGGTACAACCAGTTTTCAACTACTGTATTATTCTACTTTTATGACAAGCAGCCAAAAAATGATCACTCACATGCGATTAACCCTTTTGCTGCCCAAGTAAGAGTCATATTGTGTCAAAGTAGACACCTGGCACATAGCTCTATATATTAAATAAATAAAGTATATTACAACCCAACAACCCTTTTCACACATGGGCAGGGGCATTTGACTCTCCCCCACCCCCTTCCTTCCTTTCCAAACTCCATTTTTTTTTTCCCTCCCACGCCAGATGAACTCTTAAAGGGGTTGTCCCAGCACAAGGATTCTATCTATACTGCTTGTTAATGTGGATGTAAGACTTTTCCTAAATACACTGCTTCAGCAAAACTGCTTTGTTTGTCCACTATCTTACTTTATTCAATTCTTTGTGGCCACAGCCCTGACTTAGCTGCTCATGAGTCAAGTGATGTATCTGCTGCTCTCAGGGGGGAGGGAGGAGGGGCTAAGTGCAGGGAGCCAGCCTGTGTATCTAGCTAATCCTGTGTCTACACCACGTGACCTAGGTCCTGCACTCAGATAGAGGAGCTGCTTTCATTTCTTCTGTTCTCCCAGTTATCAGGCTAGCTAATTCAATTGTGTTCATTATGGCAGAGACAGGCAGTGTCTGTATGTAACACAGAATGGAGTTGCTGCTGCCTGTACTTCATAGTCCAATGTGGGTGGGCGGAGCTACATGCTGATTTAGGGATGGAGCTAAATGGCAGGTTGCCTGTGAAACCCCGCCCACCAAATGATGCAAGAAACCAGGAAGAAAGAAGATTTTACAGCAGTGAAAACTGGTGAGTATGCGACGTGGGAATACCCCTTTAATGTTTGCGGGACGAATTTTTCTTCATGATGCTACCATTGTATAATGTATTGGGAAGCTGAAAAAAAAAACAAAAAAAAAAAAACTTTCAGAATGGGGTGGATTTGAAGAAAAAGTGCATTTGTACGACTTTCTTACGGTCTTCGTTTTTACGTCCTCCACTGTGCAACCAAAATAATATATCACCTGTATTCTTTGTTTTGATACAATTATGGGGATAGCAAATGTATATGGTTTGATTTACATTTTCTACATAGTCTACGAGGTCCAGAGGTAAGCACTGTTTTAACAGACTAGCTCTCCATTGTTCAAGTTCCCCAGCTGACCTGAACTTCAGAGTCCTGTACGCAGTTGTGAACCTCGATAAGAGGCTGCTAATACACAAATTAAGGCAATAACTCCATTAAAGAGCCAAGAATTCTGCTGAGCTGCTCAGTTGTGTACGAGGCTGAATACTGAGACAGAGCTAACCTTAACAAGCAGAGAGATTGAGGAAAAGGAGCAAAAGAACAGTGGAGAAGGAAACAGATCTTATAAGATATATTAAGAAGTTTCTTAGATTTAAATGCACTATTCATAGATGAAAAGCTGTATATACGGCGATATGGAGATACGCTGGAGATTCAAGTCTACAGGACTCAGTTTTGACAGACATGAAACAGATTGTTGTCAGTTTCATTGCATGTTAAAAACCGATCCAAAGAAATTTCAGTTTTTCAATCGAAAATGGGATTTTTTTTTTTTTTTTGTACTCACCGTAAAATCCTTTTCTCGTATTCACTGGTAGACAGCACCAGGGGAATTGACCCGGTCACTAGGAGGCTGACACAAGGAGAACGAAAAGCTGTTGGCTCCGCTTCATAGTCTATACCCGTGACGGTGAACCTATGGCATAGGTGCCGGAGGGAGCACTCGGAGCCCTCTCTGTGGGCACCCATCTGTGGAGCAAATTGTACTGTGTAGTAGCCACTATGGAGCAGATTGGACAAAGTGGGGGCCCCTTCACTATTTATATCACAAAGTATCTGTTTTATAGCAGAAGTGATATTATCACGATCATAACAACATTGCACAGTCACTATAAAACAGATCTGTGCAATCAGTGGCGTAACTAGGAATGGCGGGCCCCGTGGTGAACTTTTGACATGGGGCCCCCCCCGACACCGAAGATCTCGACCGAGTCCCTCCTACACATTCCTGCGCGCTCTATTATGTCCCATAGTGGCCCCTGCACACAGTATTATGTCCCTTAGTGGCCCCTACAGGACTAAATACTGTCACGTCACCGCTGACCGCTATACTAGGACAAATTGTGGATAAAAAATCTGGTCATGTGCATTACAATTTAGTAACTCCGTGTGCCTCATATTAATAGCAGTTAACCCCATCATCTCCCTCACATTAACCCCTGTGTGCCTCACCATAAGAGTTACTGATATGTGAGAGACATGGAGGTAATAATAAAGTATCTTCATTACTATTACCCCCAAATGTCTCACATATCAGTAACTCTTATGGTGAGGCACACAGGGGTTAATGTGAGGGAGATGATGGGGTTAACTGCTATTAATATGAGGCACATGGAGTTACTAAAACACAAGTAATCCCCCCAAATGCCTGATATTAATAAGTAACCCCTGTATGTACCTGTGTATCTTCAGTTTCATTTTCCTGGAGCAGCTTCTTCCTCTTCTTCTCTTGCAGGAGCTCGGCAGGGATAAGCCCCGCCTCCTCCTCTCATTGGTGGGCAGAGGACAGGCAGAGAAAGGGAGGGGGGAGAGAGGGGGAACGTCCTGCAGCGCTGAGAGGAGCCAGACCTGCAACTCCTGTGTCTCAGCCGTTGCTGCAGCTTCGGGGCCCCCTGTTGGTGGAAAGTATTCCACCAACAGGGGGCCCCGATCATTATACTCGGGGGTCCGAAAAGACCACTGAGAATAATGATAGCAGCGGTAGCAGCTGTCACCGGGCCCCTAATGTCCCGGGCCCTGTGGCAGCTGCTACCGCTGCTATGGTGGTAGTTACACCACTGTGTGCAATGTAAATGGAGTACAAAGTTATTTGTATAATTGAAAGCTCGGTAAAGCCCCATTGTCTGCAATTGTGGATCTACACAGTATTATGGTTACGTTGCCGTGTTGGCACTTTGTGATAAATTAGTTAGGTTTTGGGTCTATACCCTCTCACAGACAGTGTACTAAGATAGTTTATAGAGAAGAAAAAAAGAAAAAAAAAGTAAAACCCAAACAAGACACAAATAAATATAAGGGTAAGCTCTGTATCCACCAGTGAATACAACGAGAAAAGGATTTTATAGCAAGTACAAAAAAATAAATCCAATTTTCTCGCTTATTTCACTGGAGTACATAGAACCATGGGATGTCCTAAAGCACTCCCAGAGGGTGGGAAAACAGAATGCCAGGTGAGCACACTAGCACACAGCCACTTGCAGAACCTTTCATGTCCTCAGGCGCACAGTTTTATATACCGCTAGAAAGCAGACGGTACACTAAATTTAGTGCACTATCCGCTTTCCCATTATGTTTCCCTGATGAAGAGCTATCGGTGCCGTTACTGATAGCTCTTCAGTGTCAGAAGGATGTTCCTGACAGTCTAACTGGGAACGCCCCTCCTGACAGTACTGTGTGTAGTGCTATACTGTGGCGGGGCATATCTTACCGCCCAGTGATGACGCTGAGCGGTTAGGAACACCCCCTCCCCCTCCTGACCATTCTCGTCCATAGATCAGACAAAGTTCCGCCTGTAACAGGAGCTGCGAGCTGAGGCCCTATCTGGGGATTGCCCAGGAGAAAGGGTGGTAGACCATAACCTGTAGGACAACTTTCTAGTCCTCTTGTGGGGACGGCTGCTGAAACGGAATGGGAGGGGTGCCTGGAGGGTTCCCTACCAACCGAGTGACTATCTGGGAAAGTAGCTATCCCATGGTCTCCACCACAGACTGATTAAGACTGGCGAGCTTACCTATGGCCTGGGTAAGGGAGACCGCCCAATCTGAAAAAGGAAAAACCGGAGAAGGGCCAGGTGGCTCCTGGGCTGGCCAATAGGAGTTGACATTCAGGTCTCAATTTGCATTAGTTCCATTGAAGTGCAAAGAAGCGATTTTACATTTCACATATTATAAAAATCTGTGGTGTGCAAATAATTTTGTGCAGATGTTTCCTGTAACAAGTGTATTCACCCCCATTGGCATACATTGGCAGCATAATTATTGGATTAGATGCAGATTTAGGTGTGGAATCAGAAATTTTTTTTTTTTTTTTGCATTTTGATACATGGGTGCCTTAGACTCTCTCCTTAGCGAGTGGCCTGTTTTAGGCCTTGATGACCAAAGAATTTCCTGCTATCACATACATGTTTTTGTATTCCAGTGGAACATTCACAGGAACTATTTGTACCTGTGTGTACGTTCGAGTTGGGCCCAGTTATGGTGTAGCCTTATAGCACAGATTTAAAAATACTGAGCAAATGGCTCTAGACTGTTTTGATGGTGGCCATTCATACTATAGTGGCAGGGGTGCAACTGAAAACTGCCCACATGGAGATCAGCACAGGTTTCAAATGAACTAAACTGTACCCACTTTAAGGCAACAGTGTCTTCTTTGAAAGGTGTTGTACAGGATTAAAAAAACTTGGTTGCTTTCTTCTCAGTAAGTGATCTCACATCACATGGCAATGCTACAACTCTGTCCTGTTAAAATGAATTGTATTGAACTGTAGCATGGTCATGTGATCAATGGATGCGACGTCACTTCCTGAGCATAAGAAAGACCAAATGGGATTTTTGAACTCACCGTAAAATCCCATCGGGGACACAGCACCATAGACCTGGCCACTAGGAGAGACACTAGGGAAAAGAAAGCTGTTGGCTCCAGCTCCGGACTATACCCTGCCACAGCACTGTGCATGAATCAGTATGTACCGTAGCAGTAAGAGTTACTGAAGGGGGTAACACCAAGATAAGGAAAGACACTGAAGTGACAACTATTACAATAATCAGACAATTCTAAACCTTTACATTCCAACAAAATAATCATTGCTTTTAAGACCAGGAAAAGTTTATCGATTTATTATGAAATACAATATATTGTACTTAAAAGGTTAGAAATAAAAGGGCTTTGTTTCCTTCTTGGATATAGATCTGCTGACAGGTGACGGTTCTTTAAATGGACTCGTCAAACCATACACACTGTATTTCCATGCTCGTGGCCAGGATGAGCAAACATTGGACATAACTCACACACACAAAATACAAAGTGGCTTAAAAACTGTTTGAAATAAATGAACACATCGTATCGCTACGCTTTCATTCACACTCAACACCATACTCTCATGGTTTTAGTCCTGATTAAGCTTAGGAGAAAGAAATGACACCTTTTATAACAGCGGGATCCGGGGATTCTTGAAATGCCAGCAGTTTTTTTTATTATTGGAGGTATTCACTGTCCCACAAAACTTGCAGAATGCCACAGATGCCTCCAGAAACAGAGGAGCCAATCTCTTAGAAATTATATGCAATAATGGCAGAAAAAAAAACAACAAAAATAAAAGTTAAAAAAACAAAACAAAACACACAAAGCCCAGAGATCCAATATTAAGAGAAAAGAAGAAACAAGGGGTAAAACATTACACTGACTCTTAGTTCCATTGATTTGTATTGTTTTCCACTTTGCATTGGATTGGTCATTGACCCTCTGCAAGTCTCAGCAATCCCTGCCCTATAAGCCGTAACTAGTACAGGTGGGTAGCATATATATATATATATATATATATATATATATATATATATATATATATATATATATATATATATATATATGAGAAACTGAAAATAAATCATCTGATCAATAACAGGCACAGCACCTGTCCTGCAGTCATTTAACATACTCTCTTGTGGCACACCATAGTGGAAAAGGAGTAAAAATAATAATTAAAAAAAAAAATTATATAAAGACAAGTAAAAATCTGAGGGCCCGACAAGAACAGGGAGAGCTGGCGAAGATGGCTGGTGTTACAAAAAGCATCATACAAAAAGACACATGCTACATAAAAAAATACTAACCCCCTTACCATCCATGTCAGACAGTAGAGTTTGATGGGGTAACCAATAACATACACCAATATGCTTCAAGAATATTATATCTGCCTCTTCCAGCAGCCCATGAGATCAGCTTAAAATGATTTTTTTTTTTTTACCTTTTCTATTTCTTAAATATAAAAATGATGCCAGCCAATACAGTGCTATGGCCGGTGTATACATTATCCAGGTTCATATCATTAAGTAAAGCTGCTCATCCTTGTGCAGACCAAACCGGATCCATAAGAGATGTAAGCAGTTACACCCTCCATCGCTACAATAATCGAATGGATGCGATTCAAGATGGCACAAGCAGGAGCAGTGTGGCTGTCTCGATATGGAAGAAGCGAGGGTCACGTGGTCTGCCAGTAATGGAGCGACACGCTGAAGATTCATTTGTCTCTAGTGCATTCAAGTCTTGTGAGTCTATAGGAGGATGCCGGGAGCCCAGTTCTGTGTCTTCAGTGAGGAGGGGACAAGGTGGATCTCGTGCAGCACCCTATTTCAATATGATGTGGTAGCTATCGTTGGTTTCAGCTGTAACAAGAAAAAAGGAATGATTAATATACCTGATAATGATATATTTTGGCGCACCTCCTGTCATATTCCCTTCCTACCAAGTCACTCCCTCCAGTTAAAGGCACTATGCTACAAAAATAATTTATTTTCTATCCATAGTATGGAGGATTGTGGAGGTTCAACAGCCAAGACCTCCATTGATCCTGGGGGTGTTTTACTCCTACAGAGAACGGATCTCCAAGTGCGTCTCCTCAGTAGCCAAGTGCTGTACACCTCTGACACTTCCACAGAAAGGGTGAATCTGCAGCTACATACCTAATGTGAATAAAATACCTCACATTCTCAGGATCGGTGGGGTGGGGGACAGCAGTCAGACCCCCACAATCAGCAAATTACAGTTCAAGGCACGTGGATTACATTTTACACATCTCATCCACATACTGTCCACTGACACCGCACCAGAGGCCTCTAAACATACTTGTTACACCACCATATGGGAATGTTATACTTGTGTTTTTGTTGACTGTGCGATTTATACTGTTTATTTGCCAGTATGGCTATAATGCTTATAGGTAACTTTGTATAGACCAGTGGCATAACTAACGGGGTCCCATGGTGAACTTTTGACATGGGCCCCCCTTCCCACCCAAGAGGGGTACGTGGGCGTGTAGGCTGTATGTGAACAAGAGGGTAACGTGGGGTGCAGGGTGTGTATGAGCAAGAGGGGAAATGGGGGTGCAAGCTTTGTGTGACAAGAGGGTGATGTACACCACATTCTTTGCTCACCCACAGCCTGCACCACCCATTTCCCCTTCTCACACAGCCTGTGCCACCACGTCACCCTCTTTTCTCACAAACAGCCTGCATGCCCATGTACCCCTCTTGCTCACAGTCTGCACCCCCCATTCTCTCCTCTTGCTCACAGGCAGCCTGCAATCCTTTCCCCCATTGTACGCTGACCTGTACAATCCGGATAGCTCCACCCACACAAGATTGATTCTATCTTAGTAGGTTAAAGGACCTTTGATGACGTCACGACACAGGTCCTGTAACCTACTAGGAAAGGTGCCGGCACAAGGTATCAGGGCTTGGGGACAGTGGGCAGGAGAAATTTCTCCTGCTCGCTGTCACCATACAAGTGCTGGAGACGGGGGGCCCGGACAGTAGGCGCTCCTGCTTGGGTATAGTAGTAAAGCCAGCAATTGCTGGCTTCACTACTGTTAAAAGATGGAGGAGGCAGCTCCTCTCCCCTCCATCTTCAGGCAGCACCTGGTGCTGTACTAAATAGGGCCAGTTACCAGTGGTACTACTAGTGCTAGAGTACTAGCACTATTACAGTGGCAGCGTTGAGAGGAAGGTAAAAACTACAGCAGTCTGACAACGAATTAGTCTTTTTTCCTATACCTTACTACACTCCTATACATTCTAATTTACCTATATTAGCGAGATTGTTCCTGAGATACAAATATACACATGATATGTACATGATATGTATTAAATGGTAAGTTTTATGTACTTGTTTAGTAAAACCTGCTTATTGAAGATCGAGTTGAAAAAATAAGTCACTATAGATAGAGTACTGCTTTAGGTCCGCAGTGCAGTACTGACCCTTAGTAGTTACATTTATGTTATAACTGGTATTAATCTGGAAGGTAGCAATAATACGTATACAACTATGATATAACTGTGTTTCTAATATAAACATTTATATCTAGGTGATGTTTGATTTAGTAGCAGAATGTCCTAGAATGACTCTCAGAATGACATCCCAGTGCCTTCCGTGATGTACTCCACCCCATGGGGGCTTCGGTCCTGTTCCGATGACATTGAGTAGGCTAGGACCTACTCTATATTCATCGGAACGAAGCATCAGATGCCCCCTCGGGAAGAGTCTCTGTCTGCACATAAGGCGTAAAGATGTCTCACATTTATGAATGGTTGTATTTGTTATTTATAATGATGCTATATTAAAATATGCTATAAATTAAAACAAAAAAAAAAAAAAAAAGCGTGAAAAGAATCTTCTACCCGAACTAAGCTGTATTGGTATAAAGCATGAACTGGTAAAATTACAGTAATACAGGGACTGAGGCACAAACCAGAGCAGCATACTAATAAACCACAACAGCATAAGATACAGCACCATGGAGGACTGCTGATGTTCCCAGAATGGCCACTAGAGGTCTATTACTAGAATGACAGTGTCATGCCCAGGCTGCTGCAGCTACTGTATTATACTCAGAATCAATACACGCAGGCTGCAAATGCCAACGCACAAAGGGCATCCATTTGCTGGATAACCTTCTCCTCTTACAATGCTTAAAAGAGTTTTCCTAGGAACTCAACCTATTCCCTAAGCCCTGGGTTCCTAACCTTTATCTCACTGTGAACTACATTAATCTTTGACGGTGGTTGAGGGCCACATTAAAGGAAATGTGCACATTAAAGGAAAAATGAAGCTGAGGCAAGGCAGAGAGGAAAAGCAGACCCAGAGACAGAAGGTCAACCTGCAGAGGGAGAGGTGAAGGAGCACTCCAGAGGCACCAGGGTGGCTGGAACCCCCCAAAAGGCAGAACTCTAAAAACCCGATGAAAAAGAGGAGGGAGGGAAAGGAACACAAGAGCGGCCCGAGGGCCCTGGCCACGAGGCAGGGGACCTGTGACTCAGGAAGGGACAAGAGGACGACATGCTACACCAGGAGCACAGCTGGGGGATGACCAACTTATGAAGTGATTACTTGCCCGGGAAAACTTTCTTCAGCTAGGTTGAGAGAGGCTCCTTGTGTCTCATCGGAGAGAGCGGGAGACAAAGAAAAGCCGCACAGCAACCGGGACACCCTGGAAAGTTCAAGAAAGCTGAGCTCTGACTGGACGCCCTAGGAAGAGAGGGATCCAATGAGATAGGGCTGGGAAGATGGCCCCCAGAGGCACAATTGGAGAAGGCCTCAGCTTCAGACCACAGGCCCTGAGCTGCCAAGGCTCGAAGGACTGCTTCCCCAGAGCAGTCCCCAGAAGACTGGCGATCGAAGGACAATTTGTGAAAGGAGGAGGGAGAAAATGAGCTAAAGAGAGCCTCTAAGGACAAACCCAACATGCCCTGGACTGGCAGGTGGAAGAGAGCGCAAAGGGAACCTCCAAGGGCAAGACACACTGGAACGGGGGACCAGAAACTCTGTTTCCGGGAGGAAAAAAACTTGATGAGGAGTGTATCGGGCATCAATCCCCAGAAGAGCCAGGCGCTGAGAAGCCCTGAGGCAGAACCCTTACCCACTGAAGAGCCAGTGGAAACAGCAAAGGGGCCCAAGGTGATTTGCAAGCTGGTCAGAACGTCCATCTTGGAGGAGGCTAAACCCTGAAAACATCCGGGTACATAATTACATCTCCTCCTCTGCCATGGAGGAAGGTCGGAAGGGACCTTGTCACCTGGAAAAAAAACTGAGGGAGGAGAGCATTGCGGAACACGATACGCAACAGGGAGCCGCCATAATCAAAGGATGTCCCCACCGATTGCAGGTTTGTCCGTTTGTACAGGTTCCACATGTGGCCATGCAGAGTCTCTACAGGTCCAGGGAGAGAAGGAGCTGTCCTTCTTGAAGCAGGAACAATAACGCCTGCCACAGCAGAGTGGAGACGGCCTGAAGAAAAGAATACAAAAAAAACCACCTTTGTTTAGAATGGAGGAAAAATTTGAAAAAGAGTATACCACCTCTCAGACCAGGAGAGGCAAGCGCTGGACTCCATGAAGGAGAGCAACCATGCCCCCACTCAAGAGGGGAAAAAAAGATTGCTCACCATGGTGCTGTGTCCCCCAGTGATATAAGCGAGAAAAATGAAATGGCAAACATTTATACTAGTGGTATTCTATTATCCCATCTAAACTGGCACTACTAAGAGGTTTAGATACATATTCAATATTGCCAGCATCTTTATCACACTGTATCCAGTGCTTATGGCCATAACTGAGGGTTTGTATGGGGAACCACACAGACTGGGCAGGACTATGACAAGAGGTACTGGTTGTGGGACTACAGTGGTAAAAGAAGAAGTGTGTGATTGCTATTAATCCATCCCACACAGGGCATGGGAGCCAAGCTAGGAATGGGCTGTATCTGTGTAGGGAGCCATAAACTACTAAGACAGGGCATCAATATCTGACCTTGAAGAATACCTTTACGATGCAAGAGCAAGTTCTGTCTGTCTCTATTCTACATCCTCTGTACAGTTCAGTGTCATCATAGCGGCACGCACAGACACATGCTAATGTGTGGCATGCGGTGGTTATTAATTCAACCGACCTTATTATAACATAAGCTAATAATCTTACCTAGGGCAACATAGCAGCAATTTGTCACAGCATCGCAACAACTTTTTTTTTTTTTTTTTTTTTTTTTAATGTAGATTGTGAGCCCCATATAGGGCTCACAATGTACATTTTTTCCCTATCAGTATATCTTTGGAGTATGGAGGAAGTTCAAGCAAGCACGGGGAGAACATACAAACTCCTTGCAGATGTTTTGTCCTTGGCAGGATTCAAACCCAGGACCCCAGTGCTGCAAGGGTGCAGTGCAGGCCACTGTGTTACCCTGTCACAACAACTTCTGAACCTACCCAATATATAGTGTGTATTACACACACACACACACACACACAATATCTATAGCCGGAGACTAAACAAAAAACACCCCATGACATAATCGGAAATAACACTGACTACTGTAGAGTCATGCTGAACTACCTGTCCAGTCTTATAATATTACAGTCAGTGTAGTATAGCTACTGCTGGTTAATCTGCTTTCTGGTCATGTGTTCATGGCGGATTAATGCTGGAATTCATAATTAAACAACTGCATAAACCTAAAGAGAGGCCTAGAAGACGAGCTACAATATGGAAGAGTCAGGTAAGTTCCAGCCATAATGCCTAACTCGTATCAAGCCAAACTCAAATACTTGGGTATGCAGAGCTCTCACAGAGAATGGGGTCCTACCTTTCAGTGTATCCAACACAAAGCATGCTTCGTCCTGAAAATTTTGGATCATCTAGAAAAAACAAAAAAAACAAGGTGTTAAATAAAACAACAGGAGCGCCCCCTCCTGGAGGAGGTAGAGATTGTCCATGTACGTATATATAAAGGTTGGCTATGAATACCTCTCTCGTGGCATTTATGTTTAGGGTCTCAGTTACTGATTTTCACTGAGGAGACTCACTAAGTGCATGAGGACCTATAGTCAGACAATACTCCATGGAAAAAGTTTATGCAATTAGTTCATGCCATCCCAACCAGGGACAAATAACTAGCATAGTGGTATCTAGAAAACCTCCTAAATATACTATTAACAAATCGTTTTTTTTTTTTTTTTTTATTCTCCAAGTTCATAGTGGCTAACCAGCTCTTATTTAAACAGATGTCTTAGTGCTACAAATTACAAGAAAAAAAAACAAAAACCATCTCTAGCGCTGTGCTCCAGCCCTCCGTCCCTGTACCGTGTTTACATGGTACAATGATGATGTATGACTGCAATGACGATATTGTGTATACTATCATTGGCCTCAGCACTAAGGCTAGGTTCCCCATCTGCATTGGAGTCTCAGTTTGGAGACTACGTCGCAGGGTCCTGCACAAAGGATTTTTTTTTCTCCGCCACTATCAGTTTAATTTTGATTTGATTGTATGCATGGATTGTAATGCATGCAGTGATATTAACCCCTTCCCGCCGATGGCATTTTTTGATTTTCGTTTTTGACTCCCCTCCTTCTAAACCCCATAACTTTTTTGTTTCTCTGCTCTCAGAGCCATATGAGGTCTTAATCTTTGCGAGACAAATAGTTCTTCATGATGCCACCATACTGTATAATGTACTGGGAAGCTGGAAAAAAATTCAGAATGGGGTGAATTTGAAGAAAAAATGCATTTCTGCGAATTTTTTACGGGCTTCAGTTTTACGGCGTTCACTGTGCAGCCAAAATGACATGTCCCCTGTATTCTGTGTTTCGGTACGATTCCGGGGATACCAAATTTATATGGTTTTATTTACATTTTAACCCCTTTAAAAAAAAAAAAATCCAAAACTGTTAAATTTTTTTTTCTAAAAGTCGCCATATTCTGACAGCCGTAACTTTTTTATACTTCCGTGTACGGGGATGCATAGGGCGTCTTTTTTTGCGGGGCCGGGTGTACTTTTTAGTTCTACCATTTTCGAGAAATGCTATTGCTTTGATTACTTTTTATCCAAATTTTTATCAGAATCAAAACAGTGAAAAAACGGTGGTTTGGCACTTTTCACCATTTTTCCCACTACGGCGTTTACCGTACAGGAAAAATATTTTTATAGATTTGTAAAGCGTGCGATTTTGGATACTGGGATACCTACCGTACATACTCGAGTATAAGCCGAATTTTTAAGCACTGTTTTTGTGCTGAAAAATGCCCCCTCGGCTTATACTCCAGTCAAGCAAAAAAAAATAAAAAATTCGAAGACCAGCCGCAATAGTAATGTATAGAATCTCCCATAAAACAGTGGGGGGGGGGGGGGGGGGGGGGGGAGCTTTAAAAAAAATAAATCTAAATAAATAAACGTTCTAAATCCCTCCTTTCCCTAGAATACACATAAAAGTAGAAAATGACTGTGAAACACATACACATTAGGTATCCTGTGTCTGACAGTGCCCGGTCTACTGAATATAGGGTATCTGCAGTGCTTCTATTCCGTCGGAAAGGGGTTAATAGGAGCACTGCAGATACCCTATATTCAGCCAGACTGAATTCCATGTGGGGGTGGGGAGACAAAAAAAAAAAAAAGTCCTCAAGCTCAGGGAAGGGGCAGACAGACAACCAAAACACCCCCTCCCCTTTCCTAGCACCCAGCAACTACTGCACCCAACAATTTTAATTTTTGAAATCTTCCAGGAGCTGCTACATTTCCCCCCCTAGGCTTATACTCCAGTCAATAAGTTTTCCCACTTTTTTGTGGCAAAATTAGGGGGTCGGCTTATACTCTAGTATATACGGTAACATGTATGTGTTTCACAGTATTTAACTACTTTTATGTGTGTTCTAGGGAAAGGGGGGCGATTTGCATTTTTAATACTTTTTAATAACATTTCATTTTAATTTTTTTTTATTTGCATTTATTAGACCCCCTAGGGGTCTTGAACCCCAGGGGGTCTGATCACTAATGCAATGCATTACAATGCTAATGCATTGTAAAATACCAGCACTTCTATTTCAGAAGCATAGCCTGCAATAGAAGCAATGTAATCACAAGCAGGGGAGCCTTCACAAGGCTCCCAGCTGTCATAGTAATGTGACGTCGGTCCTGGAGCTTACTCTGGGTGTCGGCAATCACCAGGAAAATGGCACCATTGACCGAGGTGTCGGAAGAGTTAATGCCTCCGATCTGAGACATTAGCGCCGGTTGTCTACTGCGTAAAGCAGTAGACACCCGGCGGCTACCCGGCTCCCAGGCAGTCGCCATAATTACACACCCGGCATGCACCGTACTAGTACGGCGGATGTCGGGAAAGGGTTAATATGGAAAAAGTTCATGATCCTGACCAGTGTTATCATTGACCACAGTTTCTGCATGGCTGTCAGTTATAGCTGGACCCACCTGCAGTGATCACATGGGCACAGCTTCTGTGACTTGTGTACCTACAGAGTCTGGCATCAATTGAACAGTACAAAAGTGTAGAGACACACTGACAATGCAGAGAAAATTATGAGGAAAAAATGGTCCAAATACTGGTACTAAAAAAGGTTTTGTTTTTTTTTGTTTTTGTTTTTCTTTAGGAGAGATGATCTGCCTTCTTATAATGCAACACTGGAAGCACTAAAATATGTCTTACCACCTGCTTAAAGGGATTCTATCATTAGAAACCCTTTTTAAACTAAAATACACGTAGGAATAGCATTATTATTATTTATTTATATAGCACCATTAATTCCATGGTGCTTTACATTTGGGGGTTACATACAGTACACAAAATATACAGGTAGATATAATACTAACAGTGACCGACTGGCACAGTGGGGTAGAGGGCCCTGCCCGCGAGGGCTTACAATCTATGGGGGAAGGGGGTAGAGACAGAAGAAGAGGGGGAGACTGTACAGATGGTGGTGTGGTGATAGTGTTATTGGAGGTTGTAGGCCTTCCTGAATAGGTGAGTCTTCAGGGCCTTCTTGAAGCCTGTGATTGTGGGGGTCAGTCTTATGTGTCGTGGTAAGGAGTTCCAGAGTATGGGGGATGCACGGGAGAAATCTTGGAGATGGTTGTGTGAGGAGCGGATGAGAGCAGAGCGGAGTAGGAGGTCATTGGAGGATCTAAGGTTACGTGCGGGCAGGTAGCGGGAGATTAGTTCAGAGATGTATGGAGGGGACAGGTTGTGGATGGCTTTGTATGTTAGCGTTAGTAGCTTGAACTCAATTCGCTGGGCTATGGGTAACCAGTGAAGGGACTGGCAGCGGGGAGCAGCTGATGAAGATCGGGGGGTGAGGTGGATTAAGCGAGCAGTGCAGTTTAAGGTGGAATGGAGGGGGGCGAGGGTGTTAGCTGGGAGCCCATGGAGAAGGGTGTTGCAGTAGTCTAAGCGGGAGATTATGAGGGCCTGGACGAGCATCTTGGTAGTTTCCTGGGTGAGGAAGGGGCGAATTCGGTGGATGTTCTTGAGCTGGAGGCGGCAGGAGGTGTTGAGGGCTTGAATATGTGGCTTGAAGGATAGGTCAGAGTCCAGGGTTACCCCAAGGCATCGGGCCTGTGGGACAGGGGTAATTGTGGTTCCATTAACTTTGATAGATGGATCGGGTGGAGGGGCCATACAGGATGGGCTGAAGATGATAAACTCTGTTTTCTCCATGTTGAGTTTGAGAAAGCGGGAGGAGAGGAAGGAGGCTACGGCCGCTAAACAATCTGGAGCTCTGGCCAGCAGGGAGGTAAATGTCTGGTCCAGAGATGTAGATTTCAGTGTCATCGGCATAGCAGTGGTACTGAAAGCCATGAGATTCAATGAGTTGGCCCAGGCCAAGGGTGTAGATGGAGAACAGGAGGGGTCCTAGGACGGAGCCCTGGGGGACACCTACAGAGAGAGGGCGAGGTGAGGAGGTGGTGTGTGAGTGGGAGACGCTGAATGTGCGGTCAGTGAGGTATGAGCCTTAACAAAGACTTATTTATCTCTTAACCTTATCATTCTGATCCGCACCACCGTTCCTTAGAAATAGCTTTTCTTCTTTATGTAAATGAGTTTTTTCGCAGCACTGGGGTCATCCTCAGTGCTGCTTGAAAACTCTCCAGTGATAGCCTCTGTCTTCACCACCTCCCCCTTCTCCTCTCAATAGCCATCTTCTCTGTGTCCGACTGCGGCTGTCCATTGGCCATTTGCCTGTGACCTCTATTGTTTGGCCACCAAGAAAATGGCCGACTGACATGCAGAGGCAGTGAAGATAGGCCGTCGCTGGAGAATTTTCAAGAAACACTGGGGACGCCCCCAGTGCTGCGAGAAAACTCATTTACATAAAGAAGAAAGGAGATATTTCTAAGGAACGGCGGCGCGGATTAGAATAAGGGTAAGAGAAGAATAACCTTTATTAAGGCTATTCCTACGTGTATTTAGTGTAAAAAGGGTTTCTAATGATAGAATCCCTTTAACATGGAACAGTAACTTTTTTTCTTCAATATAGGTTGTAAAAATCTTTTGCTGCATAAAATACACCTTTAGAACACAAAAAAAAAACCACTAAAAAAAAACAAAAAAAAAAACCACGACTAAAACAAGCCTAGGAAGTGCATTAAATTTTACGGAAACCACTGAGGGATGAACAAGTAGCCTATATATTTCATTGTTCTCATGTACTAAGCTAATAAATCAGAGACATCACAAGGATTTACAGCCATGCCCAGTGACCTTCAGACTAGTTGCTTATTGTATTCTGTCACATCAGCCTCTCGCAGGCTCTAAAGGCATACATGTAATGCTTTATACGCAAGGCTCTAAGTGAGGTTCATGGTCAAGAAGTGTTTACTTTAAAGAGTGCAGGGAAACCGTATAAATTTCTATTTGTTTTGTCTTCTTGTAAATGTGCAAAGATAAGACAACAGCTCAGCTTTATATAAATTGCCTTAGACTAGAAAAGGGGAAAGAACTAATTTGTGGGAAACTGATACATTTATTTACTTCAGGGACACAAAAACGAACAGTGTGTAGGAGCTAAGCAACCAGTGCTTGTGTTCTCTGCAGAGCCACAACAGCGCTTTGATAGGTCAGGAAAGGTTTATTTTTGGAATGCACTGGGATATTATAGTATGTCAGCATACAGTACCTTCATTTGCAATGTGTCTGCCCAGACACTGAACCAAGGAAAATTTCACACAGTTGAGCTTGGGCTGCGAGACTTGGCCCGTGTTTCAATTGGACATGGTGTCCTAAGCACTGCTTAGTTTAGCTGAAATAGTCTAGATACATGGACACAATTTCTCACGCCAAACTCCACCTCAACATAGGCAACATGACAGTATTTTATATTCAGTATTTTAAACTGCGTATTTTAAACTGCGTTCTCAGTTTAGAATACTGAATATAAAATACTGTCGTGTTGCCTATGTAGAGGTATATATCAGGTACCATAATGATTACCTGACAGACCTCTTTACAGCCAGTGGGGTCAGTTATTTAATAGAACTGTTTAAGTCAGAATTTCAACTTTTCTGCTGGAGAACCGCAGCGCAGATGTGAATTTACTCTAAGGCTTATAGCTAAAAGGATTACATCAGGGGTGCTCACACTTTTTCAACATGTGAGCTACTTTATAAACTGACCAAGGCAAAAGATCTACTACCCACTTCTTGTGGGCGGGGCCAGGCAGAGACAGTGGCGTTCTGTGGCCAGCCAGGGATCCCCGGTGTCTGCTTGTTCACAGCGCAGGCTTAGTTATCTCTGGCAGGTAGAGATGACTCAGCCTGCGCTGTGAGCAAGCAGCACCCCAGCTCCCTCCAACCCTAAGAGCAGGGAGCGCGTCATCCCCTGGAGCTGCTGCCGCCCGGCCTGCAAGTGTCCGGAGTGCTTGTTCACAGCGCAGGCTTAGAGTCGACTCTCAGCCTGCTCTGTGAACAAGCAGACACCGGGGATCCCTGGCTACATCCCGCGATCGACCGGTAGATCGCGATCGACGTATTGGGCACCCCTGGATTACATGAACTGCACAAAAGTGATATAAAGTTACTTACAAGCCCCCTATCTCTCGGTCAGTGACTTACCTCATCACTTATAAGAACATGAATGCCTGTGGGCCCCTGCTTGTAAATCTGGTTAATTTGATGAGGAGAAATGTTGAAGAGTTGGGCAAGCTTTTCAGTTAATTCCATAGACGTCAGGCCCTCCAGGTAGATGGCATGATACACTGTTGAGGAGAGGTCAGAAGATAATGTAACTCACATGTACCAAAATGCATTATAAAAATAAGTTACAAATAAGAACAGTCATTGGGTCAGTGCTGCAGAATCATATGTTACCATAAAAAGCGCCATTTCCTTGCTCGCCATTTTCATGTTTCTGCTGCTGATGTTCCCTTAGCTGCTGTGACTCTTGGCAGACATAAATCGTGAGCCTGGGCCGTACCACCCTAGGGAGTAGAAAGAGGACAGGATTTCATGTGCGACAAACCTTAACCTTTACCTGGAAATTAGCCAAATGATTATCCCCCTGAGAAAACAAGCGGCTTCTGCTAATTTAAAGAGGACCTTTCACCACTTGGAGCACATGCGATTTTATATACGGCTAGAAAGCCGACAGTGCGCTGAATTGAGCGCACCATCGGCTTTCATGTTCTGTGCCTCCGGGTGAAGAGCTGTCAGTGCCGGTACCATAGCTCTTCACCATCAGAAGGGAGTGTCTGGCAGTCAGTCAGGAATGCTCCACCTCACAGCAGTGCCTATAGCGCTGTACTGTGAGAGCAGTGAGGAACGACCCCCTCCCCTCCTGCACTGTCGGCTTTCTAACGGTATATAAAACCGCATGTGCCCCAAGTGGTGAAAGGTATAAGGCATTTAGGACTTGGCATTTGATATCTTATTCCTTTATGTTATTGTTGCTATTCCCAAAGATACCCTTTAAAGGAGTAGCTGTCACTTTAGCCAAATTCTTACATATTAGAACTTTCGATTGGGAAACTCCACTTAAGATTTTGAAGAAACAACCCCTTTTAAATATTTAAAATATTGTTTGTGAGGCCTTAAAGGGATTGTACTATTAAAAATCTTTTTTTCTGTGGCTAACACGTCAGAATAGCCTTCAGAAAGGCTATTCGTCTCTTACCTTCAGATGGGATCACCGCCGCGCCATTCCTTAGTAATACCGGTTTTTACTGGTATGTAAATTAGTTCTCTGGCAGCGATGGCGGGCGAGCCCCAGCGCTGAAAATGCGATGAGGACGTCCCCACCGCTGCCTGAGAACAGGATCCTGCGCCGCGCGGCCATAGAAGTGGAACAGGATCCTGTTCTCGGGCAGCGGTGGGGACACCCTCATCGCATTTTCAGTGCTGGGGCCCGCCCCCATCGCTGCCAGAGAACTAATCTACATACCGGTAAAAACCGGTATTACTAAGGAACGGCGCGGCAGAGATCCCATCTAAAGGTAAGAGACGAATAGCCTTTCTAAAGGCTATTCCGACGTGTTAGCCACAGAAAAAAGGTTTTTAATGGTAGAATCCCTTTAAACAAACCATTACCAGTTTCTCCTTGGGCCTTCATTTCCTGTGACGGAAACTGTCTGTATCCACTTCATTGATATCAGTTTTGTGTTCGTGGACCACTGCAGTCAATCACGGGCATCAGCACAGAAATGGCACTTGCTGCTTGTGAAGAGGTCACAGCTTAAGTGACTGCTGAGAACTGTGATTTACCGCAGTGGTCACCTGGCTCAAAGACAAAATGAACGGCCAGCAGCACTATTAAAATGCTTACATTATCAGAGACAGACAGACAATCCCTTTTAACAAGAGGGGCAGAATCCCTTAACCCAGCACTGCCATTTTGGCAGCAGTCAAAGACGTCCTCAATCACTTCTTTAGGCCCATCGTAAACTGCCAAGTAAAGACAATTGGAGCTGAATGGGTCGCAGTTTGAGACATCAGCTGAACAACCACCCTACTGAGGGAGGATAAGCCATTTGTACAAGAGTGATATACAATGGTCAGGTAAAACACGTGACGCTAAAGCCAAGGACATCAGCTCACCTTTCTTTCAGTGCATTGAAGAGCCGGATACCATCAGCAGGGCCACAGATCTGAATGACATCATCCCTAGTTAGCTTTAATAAATCTGCCCCTGAAACAAATGGAAAATGTTACATTGGCTTTGCATCTTTAGCCACTAAATCTAATCCTACCACCTGCTAAAGGTATTGGATCCAGCATCTAAAAAACCTGTATCTATACAAAATGGACTAAATAAAGCTAGAAATAAACTAAGCCAAGCCTGCTGGTCGTTTAAATCATGGACAAACGTGAAACACACTGTCAGCTTAATCAGGGGGCGTTCACACTACCGTCGGTGTCCGACAGCTAGTGTCCGATGCTAACGTCCGTGCAAAATCTTGCACGGACATTAGCATCGGAAACTAGCTGTCGGACAACGACGGTAGTGTGAACGCCCCCTAAGGAGACTGGGAAACAAATGCATATTTTAGGCCATTTTTTATTTTTTTTAATAAGTGTCTTGTTTTACTTCTATGGCTTGTCAATTATAATCAATGCAAACTGCAGCATTGGGAAACAGATGAATGCAAGCGCTGACTGCAGAGCTCCTATTCATACAGTGGATGTGACTGTCCAACTGAGGACTCAAAGCCTGAAAAGCTGAACCCCATCTACCACACGGTTTATAGCTGGTCTAATTGTTACCCCCAGAGGGCCACGGGAGACTCGACGGGACCATCGTTAGATCTAATCTTCACATTTTTTTTTATTACAAGTTTTGGGAGTATGGTAGAAATGTAGCAGCAGGGGGTCCACCGAAAGCAGTAAAATTTTGAAAGTGGTCTACGAGAAAAAAAAAAGTTTGGGAACCTCTGTTTTAAAAGGTACATCCACACAAGACCATGTAGTTAATTTTTAGTCACAGTAAATAAGTATTTCTTGTGGAGAGTCGTTTTTTTGCAGCACCATCCCCTTTACTCTACAAAAGGAAAAAAAATGTGTGACTTAAACCCTCAAAATCAATCGACATGCTATGGGTTGAAAACCTGCAGTACAGGTCAGAGAGCAGGTTTTAGTCGCAGCATGAGGGTGAGATTAGGTAAACTAATCCACTGTACTATGCCAGTACGGTACAAAGCTTAGGGTTAGTCGCTGTGACACTACTGGTGGGTAGCCTGCTGTGTGTAAGTCTTGTGTGGATGGAGCCTGAAAAAATTTGAGAAAAATAATTTCCCATACTGACAATTGAATTTATTTTGTATAGTTTGGCATTGTGAAGCTCTGTCCTGTTTCCTTGTCACCCACTGAGGAAAAAAAAAGAAATCCAAGCACAGATATTTCTCCACTGTTAGGGTGCATGCACACTACGTAAAGCCGGGCGTGTATGAGAGCCGTACACGCCGGCATTACGGCAGACTGCCGAACACTTCCCATTCACTTCAATGGGAGCGCTCGTAACAGCGGCGTTTACGAGCGCTCCCATTGAAGTGAATGGGAAGTGTTCGGCAGCCCTGCTGTAACGCCGGCGTGTACGGCTCTCATACACGCTCCGGCGTTACGTAGTGTGCATGCACCCTTAGAAGGGTGGGCCTTAGAGTCATTGCTGGGCTTTGAGGAACGCTCCCCACATAGTAGAAAGGCTATTGAAGAGTACGGTTACAGGGGGCTTTCCTCACAGCCCGGCAATGGAAACTAGGCTGCAAGGCTCGCCCTTATGACAGTGAAGAGAGAACGGTGCAAAAACTAACACGCAAATATCTCCGGCACTGGGATGTATACCGGCAAAGCTGGTATCTAGTGGTATATAATACCGACCCATCTGTGAGGACAAGAAAGGTCCTCTAACTACTATTATCCCTACAGACAGAACTACAAAGACATGTAGGACACTTCTCCTGGAACCCAAGTAGATGACAATTGCGATATCCCAGTAGCACAAGTAATATTAATTCATCAACTTGTCCAATGAGGGGTTTGCACAAAAATCTAATAAAATTCAAGTGTGGAAGATTGTGAAACTTAACACAGAAATAAAACAAGAGAATATAAAGGCAAGAAGTGGAGAAAGATTTGTTGGATCTGACAAGCAAATGTGTGTTCCACAGCTGGATAGCTCTGTGATTCTGTATACTTCTGAGTAAAAAAAAAGCTGAGCATAAAAAAAAAAAATCAGCCGTCTGGATATTCTTTCGCAGAGGATTTGTCATTGCAGAAGTAATCAAATCGGTATCTACTGGAAGCAGCTCTTCAAGCAGAACTCCAAATAATTTACAAAGGGGATTCTCAAATCTGCTGGATACATACAATGAGCTTATATAAGATCAAAGAGGACATGGACACTCTGCATGTAGTTCAGTGACCACTAGTGTTACTTGTACTAAATACACTTCAAGGGTCCATCTAGACATACACCCCAATAACCAATCTAACTACCCGTACAGAGATGCAATTCTAAAGTTTTATACAGGGGCTCTATTATAATTATTAGGAACTGGCACAATACTCAGAGCATCATACAGTTGCATGGTGAGCTGTACAGCCCAATGTGCAACAGCATCTCTCCATGCCGGATATCAGGTTGGATGAGAAAGCATTGCTAGAGGGACACTTTAAAATGTATTCTTAAAGGAGTTGTCCCATAAGCAACAGGGTTCTCCTTTGCCACAACTGAATAGAGCTACAAATGCAAAAGTCCGCTACTTCTCCATTCAACTATGTATTTTGCTGGGTTTTGGCAGCCACATAGAAAAGTAAGGGGCAGAATCACACGACTGCTGCTCCATACAAACTGGAGGACTTGGGACCCCCACTATTGCTGTCAGTAGGGACCCTCAGTGGTCAGATACCCATGCCTACATCATGCAAGAAATACACCATGACATGCTATTTGAGGAGAGTTCAATTCAGACTGTGGAAATAAATGAGGAGTTCTCATAAAAGCCAGTCAGCGTATTTATAGCAATCCTGACAAGGTCTGGCACAGTGACCAACGACTTGCTAGGATTAACAGGAGCTGCTTCTGCTTTCAGTAAAGAGTTTCTAGAGCATTTGCCTTTCCACCCAGGGTGCAGCATTTTATTTTATGCTCAGACATTTTTCACCCAAGTGGGAGAGAAGTATACACAAGTGTATGGAGCCGGGGAGGGAAAGAGAGCAGGTTGCAGGTTGAGGGAACGTGAAACAGCACTGCATTAACACTTTTCCTCCTAAGGAGTTACCTGAGAAATTTGTGAATAGCCGCGAGAATGCAGCAAATCTATTTCTATGTAGCCACTGTTGTGCCTCCTGAGGGGTTGATGTAGGCAAGAGGTTCTACAAGAGAAATGCATAAAGAGAGCTCCACCAAACTCCATTCTGTACATTATGTAACAAACCAGTGTCTCACTGAGATCGGCATTTCCTCTTTTAGAAGACTTTGTTCAACCTGCAATAAGGTTCAACTCTAAGGCAAAGATTATTTTGTAAAACGTATCTTAAACCAAAGGGGCTTTAAACGGGTTGCACAAGTATAATCTTCTGCCCAACCTGACTTTGGGAGTAGAGAAAGCTGCATACTAGGCAGGTTATCAGACTAGAATGTGTGCAAAATACTAGCTGGGTGTCAGATCATTGAACAATCCTTTTCACGTGATATATCAGGTTTGTAATTCTGCAATAGACAGTACCTATAATGGTATATAGGTGGACAAGCAGGACTGTAATCTCACTCCCATAATATATTAGTCTCCCCGCCATAGGAATGTTAGTGGATGGAGACTACTAAAAACATATCTGAAATTAAAAATCTGTACAAAGATGTTAAAAACAAAGCAAGGGAAGAAAAAAAAAAAAACACGAGTCCCTCCTGCCTGTTATGGTAAAAGCTTGCATTGTCTCTTGTCTTATGAAACAGTAATTCTGGGGCATCATCTCTCCTAACACACATTGTGCTATTTCTGTTATTCCTCCAAGAAATTTATGAATAAGGCTTGGTCTATGTGCCAACATGTGTTTAACAAAAAGTCACACAGATATCACAAGAAGGACTTGACTGTAAAAACACTGTCAAGTCGCAGTCGCATGCAACTTCCAAGTCTATGGCAACAGAAAAAAAAAAAAAAAAAGTTTCAAGTGACTGGCGACCAAAATCAAAACACATTCTGATTTGCTAAGATTGTCACACAGAATGTTACAACGCTGTTATGCAGTCCTGGGCTAGACCGACAGCTTGGGGGGTGTCCCTGTCATCTGACACTACCCAGTCAGACCTTATAGCCCCTTGGCAGGGTGAACAATAACATCCAGTAGTCAGTTTATTCATAGATTTCTAGGAGGAAGAACAAAAACAGTACAACATTGTTATGAGCAAATTGTAAGTTGGTTTCAATCAAAAAGATCCTACTCTCCGCTGAATCCTGGCCAGAGAGGCGAGCAAGCTTCCCAGGGGTTAAATTTTTTTTTTAGCTGTTAGTAATAATGGACATCCATTATGCAAGTTGTAGTATTGTTAAATTTTCTCTCAGACTCCATATAACTACAGAAAGGAAGTCCATCTCTTTGCCAAATCTATGAAACTCACAAGGCCCTAATAGACTTGTATAGAGATGACGGACTTCCCCATGCTCCAAGAACATGTATGAATGGTCAGGCCAGACCTGTACAAAGCACTAGGTAAGCCAAGTAACAGTACTACACTTACATAATGCCCAAGCACATTAATGAAAAAAAAAACACAAAAAAAAACAAAAAAAAGCAGGAGGAGGAGACTGAGGTTTGTGCACCGATCTGACAATGCTTTATGTATTAAAAACATCTTTGCTCGTCTTGTATCTGCTCCAGCCTTCTTTGCAGAAAACTGGGAAACCAAACTTTTGAATGCAACTTTTAGCCTGATTGTAATGGACTCTTCCTCACCATCTAACATTACATGACAATGTCATTTAAAGACTACAAGACCTACACAGCAGTGCTGCTAGATAGTATATACCCCTGTTCTTTAGGCAAAAACATGGCATTATAGGCTTCATATAAAAAAAGTGACTTGCGCCATAAATGCAGTGTAATAGGGTGGCCATGTCCACCATCCACGTCCAAATTATACAGTAATGATATAAGTACCTGAACGGAGGTCATTGCTGAACTTACATCAACGATAGGTGCGGGTGGCTCAGGTTGATGATTCGGAGAACCATTACTGCAAAACAAGAAGGAATTGAACTTATATACCATGTTACATACAGGATCATCATACTGGGTATATAAGTGACACTAGGAATGGGGGAAAAAAAAGGGATGAACATAAAACCTTTTAGCTTACATAGCATGAAATAACGCTAGCCTAATGCTGGGTCCGATTTAATATATCTACTGGATGAGGAGACCCCCCCCCCCAAAAAAAAAAAAAAAAAAAAAAAAAAACAAAAAAAAAACAAACCACGAGAGGGCGAGAGAGAGATATTTTGATTCTAAAAAGTGCCTTCTTATAATTCAAGGTGAGGGGACTCCTGCAATGCCAGACTACTCCGACTTCTCCCACAATGATCAGAAATCGTGCTGATCGTTTTAGCTGATCAGAGCTGTGCGGCTGCCAACAGCAATCGTTCAGATCAGTGCAGGAGAGGAAGCTGCATATTCCATTCAGCATGGAGAACCGTATGAGGACCAAGCCATCCCCAAAATGCCAGGTCCTGCCACCACACAAGAAGCAGCAACAGTAAAATGAGGTGGAAGATCTGAAGAAAATTTGTTAATGTCATTAGCATGTGACAGATCACATGCTTATTACATCATGATAGGCCCTTTAGGCCTTCCATCTTGTTTTGCTGCTTCTTCTGAGGACTTGCATGTTGAAGGGGCTGTTGGAGTAGTTCTAGTTAAAAAAAAAAAAAAAAAACAACCTCTATTATATGTAGCAGGGCATTATATAATGTGTGTACTACAGAGCAGTGTATGCGCCTAATGTCAGAGGAAAAAATATTTAATTATAAATAAATAAATTTAATTTGGTTGAAAGTCAAGTTAACTTTCTGGTAGTGATCGCCTCACCTACCCTAGAATACCAAGAAGGAAGGAAATAGACCAAAGATCATTACATTGATCCCTCCACTTGCTTTGACCACCAAAGAAGTTTTGGTGGTGGGGAGGGGGGTTCTGATGAAGTGACAACCACAGGTCATGTAATCTGAAACAGCATTCCACCCCTTTTCCCCACACGGGTTGCTTCATCCCCTACCTCCTTTTCATATCTATAGTAATGCCAGCCCCATAGTACAGGAATTAACTGAAAATTTGGGGAGGAAGGGGTAGAGCTCTGCTTCAGATTACAGGACCCAGGGATCGTGACCTTGTCAGAACCCCTGGTTCAATAACCAGCAATCCTTGGACCAGCTTGAGAAAGGTCCTGCACTTCTGGGACCGAAACGGTGCTATGGAATAGGTCATCACGGGTTTTTTTTTTGTTTTTTTTTTTTTATTTTTGGAGTGCTGTTCATTTGCTGCATTATCTACATGTGGTCATATAGCTGATCACTTGGAACCTGCACCCACTGACCAGGTCAGGTCTTTTTCTGGTGCTGCTCTGTACAACTATTTTTGAAACAGTTTGAACATTGCTATAATATCTATTTGTAGGGCTCCTGCATAAAAAACACAACTTACCCTTCGCCAATTGTAAAACTATTGTGTGAACTATTAAATCCGGGTGAGGGAGCATTTGGGACATACGTGATCTCTGGCCATGGTGAGCACTGCAAACACAGAATTAATAAAATATATAAGAATATTGTATACCTTCTCATTATAAAAAAGGAAGACATTCTTTGCTAAAACTGTAATAACCCATCATCTCCAGGTCTGCACCTAGTCTTTCTGTTGCCTGAGGCAAAAGGTGAAACGGCACCCCCTCCAATAAAATATTCCCCCTCCCTCGAATAATAGCACATACTGAGAGTTACATCCAACATAGAGAACTAGGGAAGTGGTAATACACATTGTCCATAAACACAAAGTAATAGATACTGCGAATTACATCAAGCATATAACATAAGAGAAGTGGTACAGTGGAGTGTCCATGTATGCAGAATAAGACCAGATACTGGGAATTAAATCCCTCATAGAGAATGAGAAGAGTGGTACTGTGCAATGCCTTTACAAGGCAAGAGAAGTAGTACTGTGCAGTGCCCAGACAGGGCAAGAGAAGTTGTATTGTGTACCATACACAAAATAAGAGCAGAAACAGATCTACCCTCGCAGCATACAGGACTGGTGGTAGTAGTATTGTACAGAGTCTCTATATCCAGGGCACTACAAGTACTACTGCACTGTGCATTGGCTGGAAATACAGAGCAACTGAAAAAGTACTGTGCATTGTACACACATACACTCACTTAGTACACACTTACACCTCTTTCTGTTCAAAGTCCTCTACCTTTGACTCAAGGCCCTTTTTGGTCATGTGACACTATCACATGATGTACACCTCAAAGTGACTACCGGACAGGTGGCTCCTGCACACCACAGTGCACGTGGGGATTTCTATAGATTATAGTTATGTACCGTTTTCCCCACATACACAGATGTGTGCAGGGCAGCAAGCTTAACTTCAGTCCCCTCAGTCCTGGAAAAGTAACGCTTGAGACCAGAGGTTTACAATGTATCAGCAGAGTTCGAGAATAAGCTCACCCTCACCATTAGTAAGTCTGCAGGATTTACCACATCATCCAGTCAAACTCAGGCAGAACTCTTGCAAACAAAGAGGTAATTTCTGTCAGATTTCAACCATTTTCAGTTGTTGGATTTCTTGGGGTATATCCTTAATTCGTTCTATGTTTTTGTTACAACATGAGACAATTATTTCTCCATTTTGTATATTTTCAGGGATCCTTCTTTTAGGCGGTGCTGAGCGGTTGGCCACCACCTTGCACCATTAAGTGACAAAGGCGATCGGATACCCTTCCATGTCAGCAGCTTGCTTTCTATACTTTGCTGAACTTCACGGATATCCCACACTTCAGGATCCTAAATCAAATTCCTCCCTGTGAATGTGACATAACTATTGGAGACATTTCTGTGGAGGATTCTGAAATCTGTGTCTATCAGCACAGAGTCCTGCTTGATCTTGACAAGGTTTCCATGGCTGAATCTTCACAGAAACCATGGCAAAAGGCTTTAATTAGTCCCAATGTATATGACGCTGATCAGCATGGAAGTCTGCAACAGAAAGCTGATTCTAGGCTTCAGATATCCACCATGGGACTGTTTTTGTCGAGGAATTTGAGGTGAAAGACCACCTCAAACTCTTCTACAAATACCTGTTGAAATTGCCCCTAGGAGCTTTGTACTTATAACATATGAGATATATTTGTCAGTTTTACATTTATTGTCCCATGGCAGCTATAAACTGGATAGGTGTAGTATTACTACTGTATGCAGCATGCAACCATTCACCTCTGTTAAAATTGTGGTTTCATAAGAAGGCTGATATTTCTCCTTCTCTTGTGGCGTTCGCTTTTCCATCTTTTCTCGGTCCGTTTTCTGTTTTCGGTCTGCTCCTTTAGGCTGCAAGAGTAATTAAAGAAAAAGAACAGCAATAAAACAAATGTGTTGAATCAGACAAGACAAGGTGGTCACACTGATAGTGGTACAGAAATTAAGATGGTCAATGAAGTTCTGAAGGAATAGAGCCCAACACTTACGATCAACATGGGCATTACAGAAACAGATGAGATACCATGAATTACCTGGGACAGTCACAGCTTTTTAGATGCTTAAAAAGGGTTTTTCAAAGGAAGTAAGCTATCTACAATGCAAAGGATAGAGAATAACTTGTAGATCAGTGGACGCTCGACCACTCTCATCCCCACTGATCAGGAGAATGGAGTGGTGGTCAGGCACTCCCAATGAAATGAATGGAGCGGGGCACGAACTACCTGTTCACACAGCTCCAATCACAAAGGAGATGAAAGCTCATGGTTAGTGGGAATCTGAAGATTTGGACCCTCAATGAATTGTAAATTATCCCCCATCGAATCTATCACATTTGTGCGTGTGTTTGGGGGGGAATCCATTCCTTACACCATAAAAAATAAATAAATATATATATATATATATATATATATATATATATATATATATATATATATATATAATGGATGTTTCAGCAAGAAAGGCCATGTGTTGGATGTACTGAACAGCTCGCTTGGAAATGGACTAAAAATTATTTTTTCTGGGCAGCAAGGCTGCGCTTACACACAAACAGGTATCACTATGCCACTATATAAGTGTTTAGAAAAGATTCTGTAGTGACAGACTCCATTTAAAGGGGTTGTCCCATCACAAGGATCCTATCTATACTGCTTGTTAATGTGGATTTAAGACTTTTCCTAAATACATTGCTTCAGCAAAACTGCTTTGTTTCTCCACTATCTTCCTTTATTCAATTCATTGTTGACACAGCCCTTGACTTATCTGCTCAAAAGTCAAGTGATGTATCTGCTGCTCTCAGGGGGGAGGGAGGAGGGGCTAAGTGCAGGGAGCGAGCCTGTGTTTGTTGCTATTCCTGTGTCTACACCACGTGACCTTCCTGCTATCAGATAGAGGAGAGGAGCTGCTTTCATTTCTTCTGTTCTCCCAGTTATCAGGCTAGCCAATTCATTTGTGTTCATTATGGCAGAGACAGGCAGTCTCTGTATGTAACACAGAATGGAGTTGCTGCTGCCTGTACTTCATAGTCCAATATGGGTTGGAGGCGCTACACGTGAATTTGGGGCGGAGCTAAACTGCAGGTTGCATGTGAAACCCCGCCCACCAAATGATGCACGAAACCAGGAAGAAAGAAGATTTTACAGCAGTGAATACTGGTGAGTATGTGACGTGGGAATACCCCTTTAAGATAGACCTAAGACATCCACAGATTCCATATCGCCTTAAACCTAACTTGAGAATTGGTCAGAATATTGGTTAACCTGCTATTAAATGTAAACCAGCTCAATGGTTAAAACCATTTCCAAAGCGGGTTCACGGTTCAATACAATGTTATGGTTTCTAAAGCAACTAAATTAACACACTCGCTTTACATTAATAACTTCAGGCATGCTTAATGAATTCCTCAAGGAACTGCTAACATTGTCCTTGACCCAAGGTCGCTCAAGCCCTCAGGAACAGAAATATCTAGTTTTTAAGACACACATGAAAGTTCTTAAAGCAACAAGCATTAATGTAAACACTTGGCCTGTCTGGGATGTGGCTATAGGACAACTACCGTTTCATATATCACAATGTAAGTCTGAGTGTGCACAGAGACTAAAAGTGGAGGTTTTTTTGGTTTGTTTTTTTTATGCTCTCTCTTGATGTAGTCATTTGGACTTTAGCCCAGATCTATTCTTTACGCAGAATTGTCTGTCTTGGAGTCTGGCTTTTGTATCAGTTTCCAATCTGTGCTGCATTGGGCGGACCTCGTCTGTTTAGGGCCTTGCAAGGCCTTCTATATCCTTTCTTTGATAGTTTAATAAAGTTTTGTTGATTAAAAAAAAAAAAAAAAAAAAAAGTGGAGTCTCCATGATGTGACAGTCCAGAGACTTCAGTTATTTCCCATACAGAATAAAGCTGCAGGTCTGTACCACCATATGTTGGGTTTGTGATAAGACTGGGGCTCTACGTGACAGTGGCAGAGATGCAACTAAAAAAGGATGCCACCATGGAGAAAAGAATGAAAACCTTCCAGTTTCCATGCTTGATCACTACAGATTTTGAAACTCAGTGTGAATGTGAACCTATCCTTGCCAATAACGGTGTAACAAACCTAAGAGGCCACTGCCACTAATGCAACAGCGTAAAATGAAAGGACGACATGACGAGCTCTTGTTCCAGAACCCTGTACAGCGCCTTTGTTCCTCATAGAAGGTGCATAAGAGTCAGGTTACTACAGCCTAGAGTAGATAAAGGTTCACCAGTGGAGAAATGCCATTTATATTAAAATGAAGAAAATGCACCTGAGGCATAAAAAGCTCAAGTCTGGCATAAAAAGAGTCTGTGTAGCAGAATAGCAGTCAAACCAGTTGTGGCTGTGTGGATGACAAATTCCTAGAATGAGCCATTGTGCGCTTCTGGAATGAACACAGTAACTGAGCCAATAAACGTGATCAGAGATTAAAGGGGCATGCGACTAAGGAAATATCACAGCTTTTCTCTGACTATAGAAGCCCATTGGGAACCTGCTGGGAGCCTACCCTTTATACAGAAGGATGACAAGTCATAGTGGTAAAGGAACTTTCCTGGCCTTCTAATGTTGAGAGAATGTACGGCACAAGAGCTGAACGCAACTCTATACATGACGTGTCTTAGGGCCCTTTCACACGGAGTATATGCTCGCCGATTCTGAACGTGTAATATGTTCCGTATCAGCGGCGTTAAAACAGATCCCATTGCTTTCTATATGAGCCGGCATACGTGCGCTCCCCATAGAAATGAATGGGCTGCTTTTATCTGTATAGCTTTCAATGCGATATGCACGTATCACTTTGAAAGCAATAGGGAAAAGTGGAGAAGTAGAGATAGGTGGACACTGGTGTGAATCTTAAAACTTTTAACTTAAAATAATGGGATTACAATAGAAGATCAGGCCTTGATAGATAAACCCATTACCACCCTCACTACTGACAATACATGAGGTCACAGCATATCTACTCCCCTCTCCTTGTACAGAACGTATCTAGAGCGCTCTCTCATAAACCTCAATGAGTTGGCACCAGTCTACTGGTGCCTATGGCCACGATTAAGCTATAAAACATTTTACTAAATGCTGTTAAAGCAGAAGACAAGCTCAGGCAAGATGGCCGGCTACATAAACATGTACAGAAAATAGAAAAAAAAACAAAAACACTGACTTCAAGATTAATGACTCAAGCCTCTTAAAATTTATCAAATAAGTAATAAGACCTCTTCCTGAGCACAGCATGCCCTAGATAGTTGATATTTCTCATAGATTGTAAGCTCTTGCGAGCAGGGCCCTCAGTCCCATTGTGTGAAATTACTTTCTTTGTTATGTATCTGTATTTGTCTGTATTTGAACCCTACAAATTGTACAGCGCTGCGGAATATGTTGGCGCTATATAAATAAAATGTATTATTATATTTCCATTGGATTTGCTGTAGAACTGTTATAAAAAAATAAAAAAAAACAACTTGAAAACACGTTAATATATTTTTTCAAGGGTATGGGGCTTTTATTAAAAGTCACTTGCCATACATCCAAACCTCACCATCAAGGCCAGTGTTTGGTAGTAACAATTCCAAGAATGATGTACAGGATGTCACTACTGTGGGACCACCGAAGTGGTTTGGGGTATTTAATGGATAAGCCATGGCAATGTATATACACTTCCCATGAGTGTATCTAACCCATCACATAGGATACTCGAGAACTGAGAACTCAAAAAGGAAAAAAAAAAAAGATTATAAAAAGATTTCTGACTTTTCTAGAGGTTTAAAGGTTTACCTGACTTGAATAGCTGAAATATCTACCAAGTATTCTGGACACCCTTACAGACCATCAGCTTTAAGAATGAAGTCCTTAAACACAACAGTGACTCATGACAATGCAAATTACTAGTAAAATGGATACATACAGATGTCACGGTCATTTAAATGTCCTTAAAGCAGCAAACAGGAATTACACCAAAGATGTAAATGTTCTCTCCAGTTGCTGCAGGCTACAAAAACCAACATACCTTGAACACTTTGATCTGACAGCTGGCTGAGTGCAGGTGCTCCGTATACTCGCCATTCTCATTCTCTTTGAAAGTATCAATTTGGATTCGGAAAGGTACACCTTTCTCACCCCCGTGCTTCCTCATTGTAAATTCTGTACTAATGCAATGAACCTAACAATAAAAAATACAGAAGATCTCATATAATGCTACAATTCTCATTAAACTTTTGAATGCATTTTGATTTTCTGGCAGTATGTGTGTCAGTAACAAATTTTGTAATACACCTCTAACAGATTTTGGGTCCTTTCCATATATCCGCTTTGTCCCTTATGCAATCTTTCTCCAGGTTCTCTGACTGCTTCTCATTGGTGTACAGCTCTGGTATAACACAGGGAAGCAGAGTCTGGGGATCATGGCAAACATTTATATCTCAGGCAACATAAAAACATAGAAATGTGGTTACTGTGTCATATTAAAGAGGAGATAATCATCTTTCATATGACAAACAGCACAGATTTCCCTTTAATTCCAGAGATATCATCATTTGGAAACACATTTGGGATTGACATTTCTATGCAGCTGCTCCCAATCGAGGCTGTACGATCAACTGGCGATAACTCCAGAAATAATAAGGGTTAAACTGTGATCTGTGAGTCCTATGACTGAAGAGAATCTCATTTATCATTTACTAGAAGCACAGTTCTAGGTTTTATAACACCTGTATTAAACAGGTTTCAGTGCAGGATATCACAGAAAGGAGCCAAAATGTACCAAAAAAAAAAAAAAAAAAAAAAAAATTAGGGGCAACACGGTGGCTCAGTGGTTAGCACTGAAGCCTTGCAGTGCTGGAGTCCTGAGTTCGAATCCTGCCAGGAACAACATCTGCAAGGAGTTTGTATGTTCTCCCCATGTTTGCATGAATTTCCTCCTATTCTACAAAAAAATATATATATTATTTACGACACGAATATGCACTAAGTTGAATGAAAGTTTAGGTCCACTTACATACAGTAAGTAGTTCTGGGAGGAAAAAAAAAAAAAAAAAAAAGAAGTCAGTAAATTAACGTTACACTTAGCAACAAGCCAAATTGAGAAGCAAGAGGATGTAAAAATTGACATCACAGATGTGACTATTTCACCAGGACTCTTTATGATGTCAAAACTGAACTGCTGGAGTTTTTCGGGACAAATTATCCAAAAACCTCACCTCTGCTCTTGGTTGGCATCTCCTGGGGACCTGTACACTATAGCAGTTGTGTCAGGAAGGTGCAGTATTATTACTATTCAGTTTAATAGAAGAATTGTTTCTGTCCCAGTATACTATATACACCTGGCAACAGCTGATTGACACAGGTCTTGGGGAGGATGTCGTGTGGCACAAGAGATGTCAACCAAGTCCAGAGAGGTTGCTGCCAAGAACTCAAGGAACTTCCTGGATGAAGGAAAACATCTGCATATGGCGCAAATGATTAAAAAGTCACTATCATAATGCTACTAAATTGCCACATCATATGTTATGCATAGTGTTACACATGTGTTATATACTAAAAAACCCTTACCTGTATAAAGACAGATGTCCTCTTGGCAGGGTCCCAGAGAAATTCAACAGTGTTGAGCTGAGTTGGATTCGCTCTTGGGTCAATAATACCCACAGACATGGGAACATCTAAAAACAATAGGTGGAAGATGGAAAAAAAAAGATATATATAAAAGGCTACCTTTAAAAACAGGGATAAAGGAATAGCGGACATGAGGGATACTATACAGGACCTCCCGCATAACTCCTCACAATGAAGGGACTGCGTTGTGATTTCTTATGAATGGATGAATGGAATGCACGGCAAAGATGTGAACAAAGATGTGTTTTGTCTTAGACACTATTTATATTGCGGAATAAATTTCTTGTTATGCTATTTAAGATCTTTTATTAATACCAATAGTCCTCATATTATTGAAAACAATCTTTCTTTCATCACAAGGGTTTTTTTTTTAGTGAAAGATGTGAACAAAGCCTTATGTTAAAGGGGTTTTCTGAGCAAAATTATTAAAAAAAAAAAAAAAAAAAAAAAAAAGGCAGTCAGCACAACCAAATACTCACAGGAGTAGCTTCCAGTTCTTTTATCCAACTACCATGCTAGCTCCCCCTCCCTCTCACACCTCTCCCTGTTTCCCTAACTAGCCTGCCCACTACTAGCCCTTCCCAACTACTAACCCACCCCATCATACTTAAAGGGATTCTACCACTAAATAAGTATTTTTTGTGCTTTAGACGTCGGAATAGCCTTTAGAAAGGCTATTCATCTCTTACCTTTAGACGTGGTTTCCGCGCTGCTGTTCCTTAGAAATACCGGTTTTTACTGGTATGCAAATGAGTTCTCACAGCAATGGGGGCGGGCCCCAGCGCTTAAACGGCGATGGGGGCGTCCCCACTGCTGCCAGAGAACTCTCTCCAGCGACGCCTCCTTCTTCAGCTGCATCCTCCCTGCACATGCCGTTTTTTTTCGAGGCCGCAATTGTGCGCACGCACAGCACGCTCCTCTAAGTCTGTGCCGAACAAAATATGGCCGCCGGCATGCGCAGTCGGCTCTACTAGTGTCTCGCTGGCAGAGCCGACTGCGCAGGCGTCAGAGCTGATGCAGAAGGAAGACGACGAGAGAAGGGGAGAATGCAGCTGAAGAAGGAGGTGTCGCTGGAGGGAGTTCTTGGGCAGCAGTGAGGACGCCCAAGGATCGCCGGTTGAGCGCTGGGGCCTGCCCCCATTGCTGCGAGAGACCATTAGCATACCAATAAAAGCTGGGATTTCTAAGGAACGGCACCGCGGAGACCACGTCTAAAGGTAAGAGATGAATGGCCTTTCTAAAGGCTATTCCGATGTCTAAAGCAGAAAAAAAATAGCTATTTTGTGGTAGAATCCCTTTAACTGTCTTCCTGTCCAGATATTCTGCTCATGGCAAATCACTTCCTTCTGCCTGCACTCCAGCTTTATTGCGCAGGCGTGGGAGGTCAGCAAACGTCAGGAAGGACGAGGAGTCAGCCCCCTCAGAAGGAAGTGATGTTCCGTGCCCAGAAGATCCAGACAGGAAAACAGGTAAGCATGGTGGGGTGGGGTTAGTATTGGTGACGTTTGTCTGAAAAGGTGCCTGGGTGCCTTGTAAACTAAGTTAAAAGTTAGGCGTGAGCAGGTGTTTAGCTCAGTGTAGAAAGATTTTACCCCGGACAACCCTGGAGCAGATTTGCAGTGGAAATTCTGCACCACAAGACCACAGCAATACAATAGAAGCAGCAGAATACATGTGACTGTGGAATAATAAAAACGCTACCCACATGTAGCAGAAATTTTCCTCAGGGAAATATTTTACCCCTTTGATATACAGGTAAAACTCAGCGCAATCCGTATGCAACGCAGAAACTTTGCTGTGGAATAGTCACAGATTTGATGAGTTCTACCACTTGTGGTCTTACTCTTATGAAATTCATCAAAAAAAGTTGGAAGTGTTGCCCATATGAACACCAGGTATTAAGCAGTGTCATTTGTATCATTACCAATATCAAGTATTCTGTCTCCAGGCCTGTTCCACCTCCAGCCTTCCAGTTGCTGGTGCTCCGTGTACTGCAGACGCCGGTCATGAAACACCACTCTAAAGATACTCTGAAAGGGGAGAAACAAGGAAACTATTTGATGTCTACACAATAATAAAGCTGGGTTCATACACACAGATTTCTGACCAACTCCACTGATCTAACAGATACTGAAATGAGTGTGACGTGATCAGTTTGTAAGGATGAGATAGATTCTCTTCTTCCTAATCTGTTAAGACTAGAGATGAGCGAACACTAAAATGTTCGAGGTTCGAAATTCGATTCGAACAGCCGCTCACTGTTCGAGTGTTCGAATGGGTTTCGAACCCCATTATAGTCTATGGGGAACATAAACTCGTTAAGGGGAAACCCAAATTCGTGTCTGGAGGGTCACCAAGTCCACTATGACACCCCAGGAAATGATACCAACACCCTGGAATGACACTGGAACAGCAGGGGAAGCATGTCTGGGGGCATAAAAGTCACTTTATTTCATGGAAATCCCTGTCAGTTTGCGATTTTTGCAAACTAACTTTTCCCCATAGAAATGCATTGGCCAGTGCTGATTGGCCAGAGTACGGAACTCGACCAATCAGCGCTGGCTCTGCTGGAGGAGGCGGAGTCTAAGATCGCTCCACACCAGTCTCCAGTCAGGTCTGACCTTAGACTCCGCCTCCTCCGGCAGAGCCAGCGCTGATTGGCCGAAGGCTGGCCAATGCATTCCTATGCGAATGCAGAGACTTAGCAGTGCTGAGTCAGTTTTGCTCAACTACACATCTGATGCACACTCGGCACTGCTACATCAGATGTAGCAATCTGATGTAGCAGAGCCGAGGGTGCACTAGAACCCCTGTGCAAACTCAGTTCACGCTAATAGAATGCATTGGCCAGCGCTGATTGGCCAATGCATTCTATTAGCCCGATGAAGTAGAGCTGAATGTGTGTGTTAAGCACACTCATTCAGCACTGCTTCATCACGCCAATACAATGCATTAGCCAGTGCTGATTGGCCAGAGTACGGAATTCGGCCAATCAGCGCTGGCTCTGCTGGAGGAGGCGGAGTCTAAGGTCGGACCTGAATGGAGACTGGTGTGGAGCAATCTTAGACTCCGCCTCCTCCAGCAGAGCCAGCGCTGATTGGCCGAATTCCGTACTCTGGCCAATCAGCGCTGGCCAATGCATTCTATTAGCCCGATGAAGTAGAGCTGAATGTGTGTGCTTAGCACACACATTCAGCTCTACTTCATCGGGCTAATAAAATGCATTGGCCAATCAGCGCTGGCCAACGCATTCTATTAGCTTGATGAAGCAGAGTGTGCACAAGGGTTCAAGCGCACCCTCGGCTCTGATGTAGCAGAGCCGAGGGTGCACAAGGGTTCAAGTGCACCCTCGGCTCTCCTACATCAGAGCCGAGGGTGCGCTTGAACCCTTGTGCAGCCTCAGCTCTGCTACATCAGAGCCGAGGGTGCGCTTGAACCCTTGTGCACACTCTGCTTCATCAAGCTAATAGAATGCATTGGCCAGCACTGATTGGCCAGAGTACGGAATTCGGCCAATCAGCGCTGGCCAATGCATCCCTATGGGAAAAAGTTTATCTCACAAAAATCACAATTACACACCCGATAGAGCCCCAAAAAGTTATTTTTAATAACATTCCCCCCTAAATAAAGGTTATCCCTAGCTATCCCTGCCTGTACAGCTATCCCTGTCTCATAGTCACAAAGTTCACATTCTCATATGACCCGGATTTGAAATCCACTATTCGTCTAAAATGGAGGTCACCTGATTTCGGCAGCCAATGACTTTTTCCAATTTTTTTCAATGCCCCCAGTGTCGTAGTTCCTGTCCCACCTCCCCTGCGCTGTTATTGGTGCAAAAAAGGCGCCAGGGAAGGTGGGAGGGGAATCGAATTTTGGCGCACTTTACCACGCGGTGTTCGATTCGATTCGAACATGGCGAACACCCTGATATCCGATCGAACATGTGTTCGATAGAACACTGTTCGCTCATCTCTAGTTAAGACCTTTCTGAGATAAAAGCTTTCCATTCGCTATAACAAAGTTTTCTTTCAGATTGCAATTCCATTCGCATGAACGTAGTCAATCCAGAAAATATAACCCATACACATATGGAGTTTCATGGAAAGAACCAAGGTCATGGGAATGAACCCTTAGGCAAGACAGACCAGTTTTCTGAAAGATTACCCGTCACACAAGTCCATTGTTGGGAATAAGAACATCTCAACAGATGAGCACGATGAGAGTTGTTGTATCCCAGTATACCAATTATCTATAGGATCGGTGTGATTGATCTGAAATCTTGTGTATAAACCCAGATGAACACATTTTTCTTAGACACTCAAGATCCCTCAGTATGTCTACACCTTTCTCATTCTGTCACATGTATAATTCAGTCTAGCATAATACTACAAAAATATAGTCTGCCTTTTGAAAGAATGGCTTTTTTTCTGTTTGTTTTTTAATTTCCCTATGTTTCTATTAACATTAGCAATACAACATCCACTATTATGGAATGTGTTTTAAAAAATGACCTTCCCATGGTGAAAATAAGGCAGTCTACTAGTAATGTGCCCATAATAAGTCTGGGCATCAACATAACCTGCCTTAAAGAGGCTGTTCAAGACCCTGATCTGATCGGTGGAGATCCGACAAACAGCCTTGCATCACTCAGCTGATCCCAGGTGTATATAGTGTACTTAGACAGAAGAAAGTCTTCTCCTATTAAACTGAATGGAGTAGAACTGCAGTCCCCTGACACGACTGCTACAGTGTACAGATCTGTAGCGGCCACGTAAGTGAACTGCAATTGTGTTTCTTTTGACCTGTGAAGGAACAGAACTGCTTCTGTCCAAATACACTGGACAAGCTTCAGGAATCTTAGATCAACTGATCAGAGCGGGATCCAGAAGTCAGACCACCACTGATCAGGTACTGATGACTTATTCTGTGGATAGGTCATCAGTATCCAAAACACATGGGGTCATGGACAACCCCTTTAAAGAGGACCTTTCATTAAATCGGGCCCATGCAGTTGTATATACTGCTGGAAAGCTGACAGTGCGCTGAATTCAGCGCACTGTCGGCTTTCCCGATCCGTGCCCGGTGTAAAGCGCTATCGGTCCCGGTACCGTATCGCTTTAGTGTCAGAAGGGCGTTTCTGACTGTTAGCCAGGAACGTCCTTCTGCCTCGCGGCACCTATCGCGCTGTGCTGTGGAGCGGTGAGGAACTTCCCCCTCCCTCTCCTGATCATACTCGTCTATGGACGAGCTGTGTGAGCAGAGGGAGGGGACGTTCCTCCCCGCTCCACAGTACAGTGCGATAGGTGCCGCGAGGCAGAAGGACGTTCCTGGCTAACAGTCAGAAACGCCCTTCTGACACTAAAGCGCTACGGTCCCGGGACCGATAGCGCTTTACACCGGGCACGGATCGGGAAAGCCGACAGTGCGCTGAATTCAGCGCACTGTCAGCTTTCCAGCAGTATATAACACTGCATGGGCCCGATTTGATGAAAGGTCCTCTTTAAGCTGGCCATACACAGTAGGTTTATATTTGCCAATGATCTGCAGATTAATATCTTGTGTGTGAATAACTATAGTACGCGGCTATATTCCAATTGGAAGCGGAAGAGAACCAAATATACATGTGGAATACAACGCCTTGGGCTAAACTGTGTGTTGCTATTAGTAACTAACTAAGCCTTAACTAGCATTATGCATTTAACACACTTACCTTAACTAGTTTTCCATTTAACTCGGGCAATTCTCCTAGTTTTCTATTGTCTAACATCCTGATTTCATAGGACTGGCCTGTAGGTAGTAAATGGTTTAGGATTAAGTTTTAGCCATACGGTAAAAGGTTTACTGGAAACATTCCCTAAAAGGCTTTAGGCAAAAACAAGAAAGTAAACACCAAGAAAGAGAGGATATTCCAGTTATAGATGTTTATGGCATTGGTAAGGTTCAGGTCCTACCCATCTACTGAACAGCTTTCCTGATCTTTATTCCAACTACAGCAATCTCCATTAATTTCTATGGAGTTATGGAAACAGTAAAGTGTGCTTAAGATATGTTATAAATAGTGTTTTTTTCCCCCATGATGTCAACATACTTCATTTGTTCAGCAGATAGAAGGTCTAACAGGTCTTTTTGTTCTCTGGGAATTAAAGGAGTTTTCCAGTAACCAGAAGTTGTTTACACTGTTGCCTGATGACCTGTCCCCACACAAATCCATTAGAATCTGATCAGTGAGGGTGCAACAATCTGATCTTGCTGCCTTCTGGCGCTGGAAGCTACTGCAGCAAATGGAGCCGGGAGCAGCAATACTGCTATTTAAGCAATAGAAACAGAGCTACAGTACTCCGCCACAACCACATACACTGGATAGCCCAGCAGCAGTGGCCCTATTACTGAATAAGGAACAAAGATGCCTCCAGGGCCTAAAATAAGACGGATCAGCCGATTGGTATGAGGCTCAAAGGTCAAACCCCCATTGATCAGCTCTAGTAGATAGGCCATCAGTATGAAAACATTTGTGGACCCAGATACCCTGAAAGAAATAGAAGGGGATCCATTGTGATTTTGGATTAAACAACATAATGACCCTCTGTTTTGCTTGGAGTAAGAGTGTAATATTTACTTGGATTAGGTGGTATATTTGCTGAAAATCAATCAGGTTTGCACAAGGCTTTGGGCTCAAATATTTACTACAGGCCTGTCTGTAATGATAGAGCACAGGCAACACTACATAGAAGTATGTCAACACTTTAGCCCCACTTCAGATGACTGACAGTGATAACTATGTGCAGAGAAGCAGAGGAGGATGTCTCTGTACTAGGTGAAGGGGAGAAGTAATAATTCATACACAAGAATTCGCATTTACCCATAATGGCTTACAGGCCGCGATCCCCTGGTAGGAAAGAATGTGACAGATCCTGCAACATGACACATGTGCACACAAGGCAGCCCCTGCTTGTCAGTAACTCATTCACCAAGTCATGAGCAACCCAGGGTAAAGGAATCCCTTTAGCGATACATTTAGTTTCTAGACTCCGTCGCTAGAATTGAGGAAAAACTTTAGAGCCCCCAATCCTAATGGGATTCAACCGCCCGTAACAGCTTTCACTAACTCCCCCATAAATATACATACCTATGTCAGGCAAGCACAAATGTATAACATCACAAAAATATATAATAGCAACCCAAACAAGAATGTAACCCCCTCCGACACAGAAGTGCAAGCACACGACCGAGCAATTCAGTCATCAAACCAAACTTTACAGCAGCACATCATACTGACCTCGGACGTGGGAGCGATTTATTACCTGGTCAGTCTTATAGTATGAGTAACATATGGTTGAATACTAAAATTTTTACTTTTCCAGGCCCCCACACATATAACACTAAAGTCTACCGAACCTAATGAGTGCTGCAAAACGTCTCACTGTCTTATGTGCATGGAGCTGTACCGACTCAACACATCAAGCTGTGTCAAAAGAAGGATCAGGCATATGGCTGGGTGATTTTTGCCTTAAACTAAAAATCTAAATTTTTTCAAGATTTTAGGGACAATTCTCAATTTTAATGCTTTTAGAGAATCTGTCACCAAAATAGAAAATGCTATTGAAATACAACAATTCATTCTTGCCGTGCCATCAACATTTTTACAATTGTGGTGAAAATCAGAAACACTAAATTTTTAAATGCCGAATTAGTCAAATTCATTCAATTATTTACACCGGTCTACTCAGGCATATTGAATTTCATCATGCCTGATCCTTTCCAGTAGATAAGCCACTGCCAGAGATGTCTGGAGGAAATGCTTAACTCTCCATTGAGAACACATTTTGTCTTATCAAGCTTATGTGCATGGGGAAGGGGAGGGGAATAGCTGTGGGACAAGCAAGGCTTCGCCAATACACGTTTCAGGTATGTGGGCACCTTTAGGAGAATAGGAGAGCACTTCCTAGTCACATTGTGGTGCAGAAGAAAGACGACAAAAGTGACATCACTGCAAGTAGTACAGTTCATTACTAGAGATGAGCGAACACTGTTTGGAACAGCCGTTCCGAACAGCACGCTCCCATAGAAATGAATGGACGTAGCCGGCACGCGAGGGGTTAAGCAACCGGCCGCCGGCAAAGTGTCCGTGCCAGCTGCTTCCATTCATTTCTATGGGAGCGTGCTGTTCGCAACGGCTGATCCGAACAGTGTTCACTCATCTCTATTCATTACTATATCGTACAAAAAGAAATAGGAGTGTATCAAGCATAACCCAGACTTATTCTCAATAAGGTTGTATCACAGTAGTGGAAATAGGACAACATGCTACAGTGTGACTGAATCCAAAAATAAACCGTAGGCCAACAAGTTCTTCTACGTGCACAGAAAGTGTACAGGCAGGTTAGTCCTGGAAGGTCACCTTGATTGAGATAGGTAAGGGTCTCTTCGTGAAGCTTCACAGCGGGGGAGGTAGCTGTACACAGAACATACTGGAAAGGTAGGATTTTGTCTTCATTTTCTGAAGGCAGACTTGACTCTTCTTGTTTGAAGATAGGCAGGGCAAGCACATCACTAGAACAATACAAACAAGGTTTATTTAGCAAGACAAGCAATGGCACACAAGTCAGGGTAAGGTTTGTAGGGGGTGTGGAGCCGGCGATAGGAACAGTTTTAGGTGGAGTCAAAAAAGGTTAGACTCAAATAAAACGATTCTTAATTACATACAATTATTAATTTGTATAATTCGATGTGTATGGTGTGCTACATATTTCCTTTCATAGGAATAGGTCACTAACTTTTTCATGATTTAGATGATCTTTACTGTTTCTGAACAAACGTGTCAGACACATATGAAGGGGTCGGCGCGTAGACTACACTGCCCTTCTTTCTGTGCCCATCACTAGGGATCCAATCCTATGGTTCAACAGAACTGAAGTTATATCACCATAGGCTAACCCTAGGAGAGGGGGGGAAAACAAAGCACCCATACTACCGCCAGTCAGAAAGTGACCTTCGACACAATACTATAATCTTTGGAAGCCAGGAGCAAATACCATTATTTTTTTTTTTTTTTTTTTTTTTTTTTTTTTTTTTTTTTTAGTATGGCTAAAGACTTCTCTAGATATCAGTATAAGGATCGGCAGCAGTTGTTTTTGTTTTTTTAGGGAAAAAAAAAAGGCCATGTGACTGGAAGGAGAACCTTGTAATGATGCACACAAAACTAAATTATAAAATATCTCTCTCGCTCTCTAAATGTCTGAGTTACAAGACAGAGTCAGCGTTAAAGCTAATAAAATGAAGGCTATTGAAGGCAGATTGAACACCTTCCGTCTACATCAGACATCACCTCTATTTTATATTGTTCCATAATGGATGTTTATTCAACAGAAGATTAAAAGGCATTCTATCATTAAAAAAAACACGTTTTAAACTAAAAACACCCAGGAATAGCCTTCTTCTGCTTCGTCAGCTATTCACCTCCACTTCTTACAGGAGACCACTGCAAAATGCCTGATGAAACCGACAACTGCACGTGCTTGTCAGCCATTTTGTGGTGGTCTTCTGTAAGAAGAGGAGGATAAAGCAGTGCTAGAATGGATAACAACGCTGTGCTCAGAGCAGAGGAAACAAGCCCCCTGTACTTTCTGAGCACAATGAAGAATAATGCAAAACAGCTTCGCAGACTTTTAAGATAAAGGTAAGAGATGAATAGTCTTTTTATAAAGGCTATTCCTATGGGCTTTTATTCCTATGTGTTTTTTAATGATAGAATGCCTTCGAGTCCTACTCTAGGAGTTTATTTCCCCATTAAAAAAAAAAAAAACAGGACGAAGCTTCTGGATACAGACAAAATGCTCTGTCTGTACCTTTCATTCTATTAGTTTTTCAGTGTGAAAGTAGCCCAAGGCTAGGGTCACATCTGCATTGGGCTTCCCGTTGTTCTGGTCCACAGATAGGTGGCAACTATCAGTTTACCTCCCAGCAAGACTCTGATGCACAATGTTTCACCAGCTCTGCCAGACTGTGGCATGTCCAGCTCTTTACATCATATGGTCCTATGCCACTGATTCCAGAACCGTTTTTACTCTAGCCTCAACCATTCCCAGGCAAAGAATCTGATCTCCGTATTATCAGATGGATGATGTCAGGCATGAGGGCAATTCTGAGCTCAGTCATATGATGGCGCGTCCGTCACCAGACTTTGGACTGATTTTCAACCAAAGAAAGTAAACAATGACTCACAGCAATCAAAAATCATAAAGGGATGGTTGCAGAAAGTATATTGGAAAACTGTATAGAAAAAAAATGATATGAACAGCATTTGTGCAATCTGGACAGTCCCTATAAATGGAATATCACCAGAATCTAGCCCTGCAAATTATTTCTGGTGAGCCTAACTTCACAGTATTTTCCCCTTGTACACAGGTGTCCCCTGTTGCAGAGATATCAGTTTGCCACTAGACAAATGAGCTTTCTGGAGCAAGGAAGTATTGCCACTTATGTCTTTGGAGCCCTCACTGCACCACCATAGAGTTCATTTGCACATCGATAAAACCCAGCAATATCCCAGCAACTGAGGCAGCGATCCACTGAAGTAGAACACTATTAGGATAGGTTCACCTGAATCGTCCTGTGGTGCTGGGCTCTGGTGACAGAATCCCTTTAATTCAACTGTATTGTAATTGTTTGACAACTGCCCGCAAACAGGCAATGTGCTATGTCACAGTATGGGAAAAATGACAATATCATGATACCAACTCCATGCAGAGACCGTCACATCACGAGACCCCAGGAGGTGGGAAGCAAAGACCTGATTTGAGATGACAAATTATCAAAGTACATGGCATAAAATCAGAAATGTCATGCTACTCATACTTTGCCCTAGCAAACTGTGCCACTAAAGCTAAACAAAGCATCAATCAGAACAAGCCATGTGTGACTGGCAGCCTACTAATAAAACAGCCCCCTCCAAGATGCAGATCTGCATGCCATCAGCTTGGCGCTTTGAAGATGTAGCTGCAGGCGGATGACAAATGGGCATGGACCAGAAACAAATTGTCCATCTCTAGCACAAAAACACAAATATCCAGCAAAACATCAGAGAAGCAGCTTCACATTGCAGTCATCAGCCAGACTATAGAACCAGTCTCAGGAGGTGTAGAAGGGGGTGCAGTTTATGGAAGCCATTTAGCTGATAAAGCACGCTGGTTCACCTCAGGGACCTTTGCTCTTCAGTCTGTTTTTGCAAGACAGTCTGGACTAAAGCTACTATGGATCAGAGAAAAAAAGCCTTGCATTCCTCAATCTCATGTAGCTTCTCATGAACATCATGTAGTTCAGTTAATTCCTATTGAGAAGAACTCAAGCAAATCAATATGGAATAAGAACCACGTCAGACAGCCAGAGACATCATCCCACCAAATAAAGATGAACCTACACTAGACATGAATGGCCAAACCCCAGCAATGATGTGGCATGCACCTTTTATAGCCTTCAACCAAAATCTCACTCAGCTGACATCTATTCCTCCTGACCGCTCACTTGTGAGCACTTAAGAACATATAGAAGGGAAGGAAGGAACTACTGGACATATCTGCCAGTGCCTTACCTCCAAAGGTAACATAGGTCCAGGCACATAAAAAGGTCTGTTCTATTACAGAGGAGTAGGAGCTATCTAGTCACATTAGATTGTCCTCTGGTAATTGGCTCAACCTTATAAGGTTTTTTTTTTCCAGGATCAAACTTTTGATAGCCTTTTGCTATGATCGACCCATTCAAGAAGACATGAGCAAGCCGTAAAACCCTGTGGAGCTGTTGCTAGACACCTGGAGGTGTAGAGAGCGAGTAAATGGAGGCGACACCTTAATACGACTGACTGGTTGGTGCGCCAAGAGATGGATCACCAAAGTGATATTGATGGCCCATTCCAATTATAGCCCATCAATATGCTGATCTCAGAAAGCCGCTCAGTGAAACGCTGCTTTGGTCCATTTTACTTTTATTGGAAGCATTGTTGCCATCTGTGGACCAAAAATAACTCCATACACATCTCTGTGTAGTGAATGGATTCAATATGCTGAGTGGACTAGCCATATAGCCAAAGCCAAAAAGGTATACCAACTTATTGAAAACTAAGGCCCCATACACACCTGCGTTCGGGAAGTCCGCTTGAGGGCCCCCCAAACGGAAACCTATACACATTAAAAAGCGTTTATGCTAACATCAAAATCCCCCCTCCCGGTCTCTGGGAGTACCCACCTGTGATACATCCTCTGTGTCATATAGTTCTTTCTTTTGCATGTTCATTCATTGCCATTTGCTTCCCGTTTATCTTTAGATTACTGTCTGAATATTAATGATGTGAGATTGTCCCAGTGTTTTTGGTGGTATTCGGTACTGCACTCCACATTTTCTGATGACTACCCATCCCTCATAGCCAACCGGATTGGTATTCGTGGGATTTAAGGTATTATTTTAAATGTTACAGGCCTAAACTCTCCATATAAAAGAGCATTGCTGTGTAAGGAGGCGAGGAATTCCAACTCTGACATTATTTGTCTCCAGGAGACACATATGAACCGGGAGGACGCTCCTCGACTCCACAAGAGTTATCCAGCTCAGGTTTTCTCCCATGCGCTGCATAAGAAATGTGAAGTAGCAATACTTGTTAGAGACACCTTAGCCTTTTCTACTGATCAGAAGATTACAGATGGTGAGGGGAGAAGTCATCTTGGTGTGTCACATTAATAATGTCCAAGTTACACTAGTTTCAGTGTATACCCCTAACAAGAGGCAATTGCAATTTCCCCGCCTTGTTCTGTCTAAGAGGGAAGAGGTGGCCATAGCTCATGTAACGATACGGGGAGATTTTAATAAAATACTATTGCCCTTGATGGATTCCACTGTTCCTCAGACTGTGGCGGAACCTACCCCTATAGTCAATATTCTACAGTCCCACCAACTCTTTGATGTGGGAGATGGAATCAAGGTGCAAGCAGCAGTTTTCTCTCGTTTTGTGTGGAAATCGGGCAGAAACTACGACCCCGTTACAGTCTACGGGGGCCACGTGTTTTCCCAGGTAACCACTTTTTAATGCATATAAGTTTCCGTTTAGGGGTCCCTAAGCGACTCCATAAACACAGATGTAAACCAGGCTTAAAGAATAAGCAGTGGGTTAGAACTTCTACAGACATGACAAAGACTGTGTTCTGACTCAGATCCTTGTATCTCACATCCACCATGATGAGACTGTATGTCCACTACCATATGCTAGGTAAATTCTTATGAAAAGAAAACAGCTAAATCCTACATAATGATCCAGCACCATCTTGATAAGATTAGGAGGTATAGTGAATGAAGGGATTCAATGCTGAAAGGACCAAATACCTCTTGTAAAGGAATATTGCTTGCCCTAGTGTATAGTGTATTGGAGGGAGCTGCTGACTGGGCAAGCACACAGTATTAGAGGGCTAGTGTCTTCTGTACCTGCATCTAATACAACAGGGTGAAATACTGAAGTGGGATAACAACTAAAGTCAAGTTCAGCATACACCCTCCATAACTCCCGGGAACATTACAGAGTGTGAGTGTGTATTTTCTTTGGAGGCATGACATTAGTGTTGTGGTGTGTTGAGTGATCACGGAAATGTTGTGAGTCATTTACTAGTCTTATACTAAATATCAGATTTCAACAGGCTTTTTGCCATCAGATGATCCTTTCACATCAGACACGGTTGATGTGGATTTAATCATTGTACGATGCAATTCTTAGAAATGATAGGAAAATTGTTTTCACCAGATGAGAGATAACTACTCCAACCCCAGGAAAAGAAGCCCACATCACAGATTAAGGCTGCACTCACAAGAACCTCCTGTTCTAAGGGCTAAACAAGGGGGGGGGTGGGCTGAAACCACCACACACCTCTTTCACAACTAACGCTGGGTTCACACCAGCGTCTGGACTCAGTTATCAGGTTTCTGTCTTCTGCATGCGGAAGACGGAAACCTGTCATTCATGCCGAGTCTGGCTGTGAGTGCCGGTCAGCGTTTTATGCTCTCCGCGGCGAAACATTTAAAAAAAAAAAAAAAAAAAAAATTATAATATATATATATATATACACACACACATATATATATATATATATATATATATATATATATACACACACATATACTGTGTTTCCCCGAAAATAAGACAGTGTCTTATATTAAATTGTCACTCTAAGGCACCGGGGGGTGCCTTATTACAGCAGTCATGCCGGCACTTTCTTAGTGGAGCGTCAGCATGACTGCCGGTGGTAGGTAGTGTAGTGTAGTGTGGGGGGGGGGGGGGGGGTTGAGTTATCATACTTATCTTTCCCTTCTTCCTAGCAGCGCTGGTGCTGTTGTTCGTCCTGGAAGTGGTGAGCGGGGCTTAGCGAGGCTTCGGGGGGCGGGGCTTAGCGGAGCTTTGCAAGCTCCACTTCACTGACACAGCAGCCGTGCTCTGTGCGCACAGGAAAGTCGGCTGCTGCCTCTTCTGTATGGCAGCTGCTGCCGCTGCCTCTGGGATGAGCTGGGAGAGCTCATCCTACAACAGCAGAGGCAGCAGCCGGCTTTACTGTGCACACGGAGCTCAGAGCATGGCTGCTGTGTCAGTGAAGTGGAGCTCACTAAGCCTCACCCACGAAAACTCCGCTAAGCCCCATCCCTCGAAACCCCGCACACCACTGCCAGGCATGCCTTTTTTTCGGGGGAAGCCTTATATTAGGCAATTCAACAGAAACCCCCGCATGCCTTACTTTCAGGGGGTGTCATACTTTCGGGGATATATTTATTATATATGGTTTTGCCGTGGAGAGCATAAAACGCTCACCGGCGCTCACGGCTGGACACTTTTCAAACCCATTCAAATGAATGGGTTTGAAAGATGTCGGCAGGTTTCCGTCTCCTGCCCTGTTTTGTGCAGGAAACGGAAACCTGCATAACGAAGTGCCAGGCGCAGATGTGAACAAGCCCTTAGCCTTCAAAAGTAATTAAGAAAATAGCCATCAGTAATTTCATGTGGATGGTGAGCTTAGGGTTAATTCACACAGCAGAAACCTTTTTCGCGGTGTGACTTTTTTACACGGCATCCCACTCCTGATTAGGACTGGATCAATGGGCCGAATCAGGAGGGAATTTTGAGTCACGGAATCTGCAAAAAACTGTGTGAACATACCCTTGTTATTTTCAGACCAAATTTTGAGAGATAAATATTACGAGGTTTTTGCTAGGTGTTTTGGGTGTATTAAAAGTAGCAAGTTTTGTTGCAGTAAAATTTGAGACTTCTTTCAACAGTTTTGGAAGTTTGCATGAAAACTGGGAATGGCTAGGTACAGATTTATATAATGAAAAGTTTTATAATTTTCCAATATACTTTCTGTATCAGTTCCTCACGGTTTTCTAGATCTCTGCTTGCTGTTATTCATTGTGATTACTGCCAGTGGATAAAAAGCACGCCATGGTCATGTGATGGGCACGCCATGGTCATGTGATGGGCACGCCATGGTCATGTGATGGGCACGCCATGGTCATGTGATGGGCACGCCATGGTCATGTGATGGGCACGCCATGGTCATGTGATGGGCACGCCATGGTCATGTGATGGGCACGCCATGGTCATGTGATGGGCACGCCATGGTCATGTGATGGGCACGCCATGGTCATGTGATGGGCACGCCATGGTCATGTGATGGGCACTCAGGTGCACAGCTAGTTATAGTCACAGCACAGTAATCAGACATCTGTACCTCTGAGTCCATCACATGACCATGGCCTGATTTTTATCCACTGGAAGTAAGCGAAGTGAATGAGATTTTACAATCTCAAGTCATTTTATGCTGCCAGTTTCCCCAGTGACCGCCACAAAACTATCTCCATCCTGGCTGGTTTTTACAACTGAGACTTTCAGGAAAACATTTTCCCATTTCAGTCACAGAAATTTTGCAGTGTTCCCAACCCATGTGACTCCAAGCCTTAAAAGACTATCCAAGAGTTTATATTGATGGCCTCTCACATGCCAGACAACTCACATTTTACTCCAGTGTAACTTGGTTAACTATAGTAACCCTTCTGCCTGTACCTAGGCATTCCCAGTTTTCATGCAAAGTTTCAAAACTGTTGAAAGAAGTCTCAAATTTTACTGCAACAAAACTTGCTACTTTAATACACCCAAAAAACCTAGCAAAAACCTTTTAATAAATTGCTGTGATAATTTTTTTGTAATGTAGGAATCTGCCGGCACATGAAGAACTCCCCCCGTTCCCCCTCCTGTTTACAACCTACATTCTGCAGAGGCTGCTGGCATGTGCGTTTGGTTACCTGGCTGATGACATAAAATAGAGACAAATACATTACTGAAGACTTTATGTTAAGTTAGTTAAGCCTCGACTACTTCATTGACATATGTCGGGACACATTAATGAATGAAAGTTCCTTTCTTTGATAAATCTGTCCCAACATACATCACATCTTAGCAATGACTACATGACACCGCTGTTCGAGTTACGCCTATTCCCTTGGTTTTTGTAAATGTTAGCAATATTTCAGGCTAGGTTCCCATCTGCATTGGAGTTTGAAACTTCACAGAACTTTACAAAAATTGGTAGATAGAAAAGCCCTGCATGGAGGACCACGATTTATAATAGGAGTCATGTTTGCCCCATATAAAAATGGAGGCAGGTGACGTGTTCTCTCTGTTCTATATAGTTCCATAGGACTGCCTGGGATAGCCAAACAGTCCAGAAGACGCACACTGAGTGGCAGCGAACAAGTTCTGCTCCATTAATACAGTGTAAACGTCCTCCCTTCTCATGATCGGATCAGGGATAACTTATAGCAACCAAGTAACCCTTTAATAAATTCATCTCACAGTAAAGACACGCATGGTTTTGTTTTTATGTTGTATGCTGTATTTATCTTGTGTCATCTCCACATGGGAGAGTTTCCTACATCTGAGTTATACCCGTTACAGTAAATGGTCAATTACCCTTTATATTAGTGAGGCATCTACAGTCTATTATGCTGTGGTTAGACAAGTTACTCAAGTGCATTCTTGGAAGTGCTTTGTGTTGTTGATAATAGATCCCTGAGGAACTTTGAGGAGGAAACAAGGAGGGCTGGGAGTATTGTTCAGATGGGCAGCGAATAGAACTAATATTCCATTTGATAAATAATTCTGAAATAACACGAATCTGACCACAGTTTGGTCAGATCCGTAAAGATTGATGCTGGCCAGCAAAACCTCTTCGAGACAACCACCCAAAATTGCATGAAAAAGTGGTCTAAAAGAAGGAGGTAGTATGGAAAAATGAAAATCCATCATACAAGCAGTGAGCAAAATTCATCGCTGTAGTCAATAGCTGGGTGGTAGGACGAGAACATTTCATTAATGAAGCTAGGATGGACAAATTGGACACAAACAGGACCTGGCTCAGGTTTTGCACTAGCTCACAGACCTGTGATAATTATATTAATACTTAGTTGGGTGTATGGGGCCACAAGAAAAGAATGGGTGGTCAGTGTGCTAGATGTAAATAGAACACACAGCATACTTGAACTTTGAACTGATGCTGGCATCTTGTAATCTATTGTTGCCTGGAGAGATAATAGTCCCACTACAGCTGATTTGAGCCATCTCCTTTTGGCTGGACACAATGGACACATAGGTGTTGGTGCCAAAGTGGTTAAACATTTCAAAAGAGCTAATACAATAGACCAGGTAATAGACAATTCAAGAGGACATCTCTAAGCAATGGTGGAAAAACCAGCTAGGCTGTCACAAAGCATGAACAGATAAAATTCAATTAACCCCGAGCCCTTCACACACCTAGGGGCTGGGGGTGGATGGAGTTCAGAGCTAAGCCAAAGATTATGCCCATATGTATATACTGTAATACACGCATGGGATTATGAAGATTGAAACTACAAAAACATTCCTGTGAAAAGCAATGTCTGACTAATTTTTTCATTTTTCATAGAATTTTTATTATTACTTTTGTCAGATTCAAGTTATTTCTGTGACTATTGTGGATTTTTCTTTCATTAAACGAGGGGGACCAACAATTTTGTCCACTTCTGTATATCTTTACTGTGTTAGTCAATGTATTCCTATGGAACTCAGAAAATGATATTCAGGAATATATTGATAAAGACTAAGTTCCCCTTCTGTGAGTAACATAGTGACCTATGGCAGGTTAGGGCAGGGGGGTGGGGGTCACTATATCTACAGAAATGCACAAGTAGCAAGTGTAACCCTTAGACCACCAGACTGAAATGCAATATAGAAAAGAGTGTGCCTGGATGGGGTTTCTAAGGCCCTGGGCTGGCTGAACACACAATAGGCAGGTAGGTATAGTGTAGGAGATCGAGGATTTTTCGGACACACCCCTACTCTGGGCATGAATCAGCAAAAAAAATACACAGGCAAAATACTCGGCAGATTTTTATGTTGAGTATTTTAGCTATAAAAAAAAAAAAATTCAGTGTGAAAATAGCTTTAAAGCATTACATATTTAGGAGGTACAGTGATGTTGCAGTTTTTATCGCTACTACCACAAAGATGCTTGAATTTAGAATGCCATGGCATTATTGTTTTGACACATAATTGCGCCACTTCCCATGAAAATGTATATCCATTACAGATGGCCATGTGCTGTGTTTTTCTAGATAGCACACTGACCCATTCCTTTCCTATGGGCCCGAGTACAGTACAGTGTATTCCACGAATCCGTGTGTGGGCTGAGAGCCCACGTCTCAAAACTAAGAGCAGGTCCTATTCTGCTTGGTGTTTGTGGCACAGACTCGCCCATAGAAGCCTACAGGAGAGTAAGGACCATGGATGGCACATGGATTTATTCGGTGTCTCATCCGTATTTGCGGAACTACACACAGAGGTTTAATTTTTTTTATGCATCAGTGTGCCATCCATTTTGCAGATCTGCAAATACAGATGACACACTGAAGCAATATTGTCTGTTTCGCTGGATATATGGCACTGATGCTAAACACAGTCTGCAAAAGCGGAACTCTGAACAGTATTTTGTGGACTATAAAATACACGTGGTTGTCTGTAAGGGTCATAAGATATTTTGCATGGTTTCCTGTATAAATAGCTCCCTCTTAACATTAACTATACCTACATATTTATTTGCATTACTGCAAGTTTTATACTTCTCAGCTTACTTGTATGAATAGCATCATTTCACTTGCTGGGGGTCAATTCACCAGTGCTAGTGAATTTTGTTCATGTATAACTGCAGGACATAATTCACAAACAGAATAAAAGATGACCCGACATACTGATTTATGACAACAGGTAAGAGGTCCCATGAAGTGGTAATGGAACGAAAAGCATTCCTCGCACCAAATCTACCTGTCACCCAAAGGTGCAACCGGAGTAACTACTCTCAGTGTTCTACATGGAAGACACGACATGGAGGGAATATCTGTAGTGTAAACATGAAATTCACATCACGAACCAAAACGACTTCTGATTTCATCATGTTTGTTATGGAAACAACCTATAAAGATATTGGGTAACTACGCAATCCTGAAGACCACAGCCATAGAGTCATAGGACAAAATATAGTTCACGTGCATATTCAGCTCAGACAAATATTCACATGTAACAGAAAAGTCTATCTAATAACACAAGCAAGTACAAAATTAGGCTGGGTTCACACTAGAACTTACTCTCTGATCAGGGTTTCCGTGCCCAAACCCGGTTTTCTTTCTGCATTTTTTTATCACTTTTCAGGTGGAAACTCAGCAGACCCCATTACACTCTATGAGGTCTGCAGGTAAACGAGGTTTCCGTTCATGGGATCCCTAAGTGGACCTCACTAACGGAAACAAAGTGTCAACCTAGTGATATATAAACAAAGCAACAAATAAAGAAAATTTTTAATTTTTTTTTTTTTTTTTTTTTTTTTTTTTTTTTTTTTACACACTACAATTTTCTGTTTAAAGGGATTCTATCATTGAAATCCCTTTTTGAACAAAGAACACATCGCAGGCGTAGGAGATAATCTTTTGCCAGATACTAGTAGGACAATCCAGCCCCTATACAGGGAAAGCTATCTACACTAGTTAAAGAAAACCCATTTACTATCCATGGTCATCTCAAATTTATACACACACAAATAAAATCTTGCTTAATTCCACTGATAGGATAAATGGTCTTGAAAGGATGGGGAACGATTTGCTTTATATTCATATCACAAAACGCAGATCACCAAGCTCCTGGAATTCAGAGATGAGACCCACCCTTATGTAGGACTAGGCGTATACTATACACATACTGGTATGGCAGCCATGATCCTAAATCATTCCAGTTATACCTTCTACAAATAGATCTTTACTATAGCTCACTGCAAAACTGTATAATACTCCCTGCTTTTCAGCATTTCTACTGTCATATACTGTATATAGTTTGGGACAGAAGAGCCACAGAGGCGCAAGGACAGCTAGCATCATAGATCTCTATGATCACATCACATTCAGCCCTGGGAATGCAAACAATATACAGTCTAGAGCAGGGGTCTCAAACTCGCGGCGTGGAATGAAGGGGCTCATGACACTGGGGGCAGACGAAGGGGGGGGGGGGGAGAACGGCATGACACTGGGGCAGAGATGGAGGGACATGAATCTGGGGGCAGAGATGGGGGGGGGGACATGAAACTGGGGGCAGAGATGGGGGGACATGAATCTGGGGGCAGATGAAGGGTGTATATGTAACTGGGGGAAAGATGGAGGGGGGACATATAGTTTACGGGTGACTGTAGGAGGATTATACAGTGTGGGGGCACATGAAAAATGAATGGGCGGAGTCAACATAAAAATGGGTGGAGCTAAATTTGCCACGGTGCGGCCCACCGACTGGCTGGGATCTTGCTCTGCAGCCCACATGCTGAGTTGAGTTTGAGACCCCTGATCTAGAGCCATAGGAGCCCTGTTTTAAAGACAAGTCATGGTCTATGTGATAGGACCAGCCAACATCTACCAGGCATTAAAAGAGTTTTACCCACTGCGCCAAACCACAGCAAAGATGGGTATTACTTCTCATAAGGAGCGGCCAACAGGGTTGGACTTGAGACAGTAAAACAGTGTTGTTCTACGCAGTTTCCGGTAGTCAGGATTTATAAGCAGTTGTTCCTATCTTAGCAGATAATTGCCAAGATGGGAATATCTTGTTAACTGAAACGCTAGATTATTTTTGGCACCAGAAAATCTTATCCACTTGGCTGTTGAAGAAAATATGCTGTATTTACAGCAAGGAAATTCCACACAAATTCTGAAGTATTTTAGTTCTGAGGGAAGATTTGTATATATAGAGAGTATATCAGCTCACAGTTCACCACACAAGCAAAACAGCAGCGGTTTGGCAATGTATAAACTTTCCAGACGTACCTTCTTTTCTCCCAAAGATATGTCATTTTAGTGAAATTTGTGGTTTTATCATTAAGCAAATGGTTTTATTTCTCTACACCACCACATGTCGCCCAGTAACAACCACCACCACCCTCTCTAAAATGAGAAGTCGCTGGGAAAAAAGTAAGGTGTGACTGAAAAGCTTATACAGTGCCCTACACAATGCCATTTTTTCCATATGCTGCACCTTGGAATATGATGGACCCCCTTTATAGTCCATTAAACACACTGTAGTGCCAGCACTGGCATCTTTCTCTGCTTACATCAGAGGTAACAGGATGCAACCTAGTACTGTACATAGACTGACATAGCATCCCATATACACAAAGAGAGCAATAAGCTAGATACAATTTACAAGCAAGCTGAAACAGGGGCATGTCAACTTGTCAATGGCACCAAATCCAAAGCAACAATGACATTCTGCCATTTATATAGGCTTTGATTGATGGTTAGGAACCGGGTAGCTAAACAGTCAGATCTTCTGCACGCTGTCGAAATATAGAAATTTACCTTGCCCACTAATGAATGTCAAGACAAGGGTTGCAAATATTCAAGAGGTTTTCCAGGCTTAATAATTATTGACATATATCCTTAGGATAAGTAACCAACTAAAGATTGGGAGGTCAAACATTTGTTTAGTAACTGTACTTGGTATCACAGCTTGGCCCATTCACTTGATTGGGACTGAGATATAGACATGTTGTGTGACTGATGAACATGACATGTGAAATGGGAGTACAGCTGGTGCTTCAAACAATTAGCCCATGGGGTGCTGGACTCCCCACCCTTCCCCCAGTGTTCTTCAACTAATCCTAAGGATAAGTCAAACGAAAAAAGGCAGCTCCTGCCAGACACCACTGTTGGTAGCTTATAGCTATGAAAGTAAAAGGAGAGACAACTAAGATCCATCCACTTGTTATCTTCCCCGGGAAAAAGTCCGGAGGCCCCCCAATACACACTAGATGGTCAGTTACCGCAAATTCAGCCAGCAATCCTCTAGTGTAGGGATTCTCAAACTGTGAGGCAGGCTCCATGGTGAGGAAGGACGGCTCACTGACAGGTGAAGAATAGGTCCCTGTCAGTGTCAGCTCTGGCACAAAGCAGGAACTGCAACCATGATAATGCAAGTTTTGCATTATCATCGTAAGATTCCAAAAGTTCTTCACCCAGTATCAGTTCAGCCAGAGTCTGCATGCTGAATGCTCTGATCTGGAGGCTGAGGCACTATAGACTGGTACTGGAGGTCAGTACTCTTACCTACTCTTTTGGGTGTGTGCAATGCTCCTGACAGTGTTGAACTGAGGAAATATTTCATGTAAACTTGGAAAACTTTATTTTGGGAGAATAACATTGCCAATGAGCTTGTTTGACTCTCCATGGGAGACTTTATTTTCCCCCCATTGGCCAGGTACTGACATCATAACAGATTGCATATGGCTCACACAAGTACACTAAAGCACCTGGTAAAGATAAGTGAACTTTATGGTGGTCAAGATAAGTTGTCACGCCAAAAATCTGTTAACTTCAACTAAAACCAATTCTGAAAATGATGAATCTACAGAAGACTTTGAGCTGTGTTACACAAGCTGTCAAGATAAGATAATCCTTTAATAGTACCACCATGGGAAAATTCAGTGTGAGAACTACAATTCTCAGCATGCCACAAAAGCCTGCTATAGACAGACACGTACAGCTGACCTAAAATGGTCTTTAGAATGCGGGTCTCCAAAGCAGGAAATCTATATTCTTATTGTCTGCTTCTTAAATAAACTCGAACATATATTCTTGAAGAATGAGCTTTTTTTGCCCATGGCTTTTGAGTTTTATGGTGCTCTTGAAAAATAAAAGCTCTGTGACTGCGTGTTACGGGGGAAAAGACAGTTTTCTTGATGGTCAGTTTCCAAGAATCTCACATTGCTATATCAATGTGGTATTTTTTCAAGATGGCAGATATTCTCCTATATGTGGCAGACAACCTGTTTTAAGATCAAGACTGTAAAGGGCCCCTTCACACGGAGTTTACGCTCCGCTCAGAAACGTATACATGAGCGCTTCAAAAACACATCCCATTCACTTCAATGGGAGCGCGTGTAAAGCCGGCTTTACACATGCTCTCATTGAAGTGAATGGGATGTGTTTTGAAGCACTCGTGTACACATGTCTGAATGAGTGGAGCGTAAACTCTGTGTGAAGGGGCCCTAATGGCTAGTTCACACGGGGCACGTTTAGGCGTATTTTGGTCCTGATTTTGACACAGAAAGCTGCGTCAGAATAGGGCCAAAATGCGCCTGCCACGACTGTAGCGGCTTCCCGCTCTGGAGTAGGCCCAAATTAATGGGCCTAGTCTGGAGGATGCAGCCGTGAGGCGGACGCCGGGGCGGAATCAGCCTGAAGAAAGAGCAGCTCGCTTCTTTTTTCCGTGAGCGTGAACATGCCGCTCATGGAAAAGAGTAAGCTAGCGGTCTACATAGGCCTCTATTGTGAGGGGACGGATTCTGACATGGATTGAGCACCAAAATCCACCCCCTCTTGCCCCGTGTGAATGAGCCCTTAAAACCGTCTGGTTTTGAACTGTAGTAGATACAGCACTGAACAAGCAGGCACACATGATATGTTTACTAAGAAAAAACACAAAATCATGGCACAAAACACAATATGAACATATGAATTTTTAGGAATGTGTGTAACAGCTCTATAAGCATTATTTAAACATGAGTGTGACAAGGTAGGGTGCGCAGGCCACTTCAAAACAGATGACTGGAAATATTTTTCTAGGGCATGAGCGAGCACAGTCATTAATTACAGTCTGATGAGCGCTGCACAGACAGGGGACCGCGGGCAGAATAATGATCATAACCTCCCATAGTAACCAGGACCAAGGTTCAACGTATGGCATGCATATAGGGCCGTGTTCACATACAGTCACATCATTCATTTTGTGCCCCCCACGCAAACATACTGCTGTAGAAAGTGACAAGCACTTCATATTATTGCTTTAACCAAGAAAATGCTGCTAGAAGTCTAAGTTCCCATGGATTAAAACAATCCTGGTCCAGACTGTCAAAGGTTCACAACAGCTAAAGTCTTTACTGTAGGCTTTACTTTACATCGCAGTAAAGAAAACCGATCAGAGTTTGTTTTCATCCTATACATTTCAAAACAATATTTGTTATAGATGACATTAAATATCTGCCAAGTCCCCAGAAAGACTACACCAACATCTTGGCCGGAGTCTCCGCCGCAGTGGCTGCCTGAAGATTAACATTAGGAAAAGTCCTGCACAGAAAACTTATTCCACCCTCGGTTTCAGGTTTGAAATGATGGACCCCTTTATAGTCAATGTGGCCCATCATAATCTATGTGGAACGGTTTTTTCTATTTGAGGTTTGCCTGTGGTTCTAGTCCTGCACGGTTAAGCAATGCAAGTGTGAACCCAGCGTAAGCCACCCTCTTCATTTTCCTGGGTCCTTAAAGGGATTCTACCATTAAAAAACTATTTTTTCTAGGTAACACGTCAGAATAGCCTTTAGAAAGGCTATTCGTCTCCTACCTTTGGAAGTGATCTCCACCGCGCTGTTCGTTCGAAATACCGGTTTGTACCAGTATGCTAATTAGTTCTCTCGCAGCAATGGGGGTGTCCCAATTGCTGCTCGAAAATTGACTGCAGCGCCGCCTCTATGTTCTTCTGTATCCTCCCCTTCCTTCTTCAGCTTGATGTCGGACGCCTGCGCAGTACGCTTTGTTCGGCGAAGACTTCGAGGAACGTACTTCGCATGCACAAAATTGCGGTGTCAGCACTATGGCCACAGGCATGCGCAGTACGTTCGGCAAAGTTCGCCGAACAGAGCGTACTGCGCAGGCGTCCGACATCAAGCTGAAGAAGGAAGGGGAGGATACAGAAGAACAGAGGCGGCGCTGCAGTCGGTTTTTGAGCAGCAATGGGGACGCCCCCATCGCATCTCCTGCGCTTGTGGATGCCCCCATCGCTGCAGAGAACTAATTAGCATACCGGTACAAATCGGTATTTTGAACGAACGGCGTGGTGGAGAGCACTTCCAAAGGTAGGAGACTATTCCGACGTGTTACCTAGAAAAAAATAGTTTAAGAAAAACTAGTTGATGCCAGTGTTTGACCGCAGCAGTGCCCTAAACAGCTTCACCTCACTGGAACAAGGCCTACCAGACACCGTAAAAAAGGACGGGAGCAAGGTTTTCTTTTTTTTTCCCCTTTGTACCCTACTTTCCTGCAAGGATTTTCCAGTTTGCCTGGAACACTCCTTTAAGGAAACACCCTTTTCTACTTCAAACCAGTATAAATATAGTAAAGAATCATGCCAATATCTGCAGCAAACAATTAGCACACGTGTATATAGATGGCAAAATATGCCAGAATACACAATGCCTGAATGTTTCCTCAGTTAACCTTGCAATAAGCACATAAGCTCAAACAAGGAGAGGGCAGCAGGAGCTAATAGAACTAAAACGCATGCACGCATATTGGTGTAAGAGGGAGTAAAATGTTAGGGCTCATTTCAGTGTAATATGGCTTATATACACATAGGATATTAAGTTTTATACATGTTATCAAGTACATATACATACTACCCATGGATCTTTGGCTTAAAGGGATTCTACCATTAAAAATCTTTTTTTTCTAGTTAATACATCGGAATAGCCTTTAGAAAGGCTATTCGTCTCTTACCTTTAGAAGTCGTCTCTGGCCCGCCGTTCGGTAGAAATACCGGTTTTCACCAGTATGCAAACGAGTTCTCTCACAGCACCGGGGGCGGGCCCCAGCACTCAAACAGCATTGGGGGCGTCCCAAATGCTGCCAGAGAACTCTCCAGCGACGCCTCCATCTTCAACAGCAACCGCGTTTTCTTCCGGCTGGGGTCACACGCCGCTCTTGCGCGCTTGCACAGCACGCTCCTGTAGTTCTACGTAGAACTACAGGAGCGTACTGCGCATGTGCCCAAAAGCGGAGTGTGACCCCAGCCGGAAGAAAACGCGGTTGCTGTTGAAGATGGAGGCGTCACTGAGAGAGTTCTCTGGCAGCACTGGGGACGCCTCCAGTGCTGGTTGAGCGTTGGGGTCCGCCCCCAGTGCTGCAAAAGAACTCGTTTACATACCAGTGAAAACCAGTATTTCTACCGAAAGGTGGGTCG